>NW_027665766.1:0-2000 GCF_963924005.1 Protomyctophum bolini | reverse complement strand
GACATACATAGTGCTTAAGGTAGGTGTGAGCGCGGTACATGTCTGTCTGTGTGTGCCCCTGACTACATATTAGCACGTCCGTCTATGTGCATTTGTGAACGGATCCTCCCTCGTGCACAGCGGTGTGTCCGTTTGAGTCATCGTTGTTACCACATATCTCTCCTCTCCCTCAGAGACAGCCAGCCCCTCTGGTCAAGGTGAGCTGGGTCAGGTGTGCCCGTGTGCTTGACGGCGTGGGTGTGTGTGTGTGCGTGCGTGCGTGCGTGTGTGTGTGAGTGCGTGCGCGCGTTTGGTGTGGGCATGCGTTCGGTTGATGAATCAGTCTAGACAGAGCGATTATATTTGGACATAAAAAGGGGGCGTATAATGTGCAGCAGACAGTGTCGGGTTTTTAGCCCATTCTGACCCGAGATCAGATTCATACAGAGGTTTCCACTGGACACACACTGGTCTGATTAACCCATTCTGACCTGAGATCAGATTCTAAAAATGTCCGTCGTTCTTCGATTTTCTTCCGAAAAATAGCAGACCTACAAGCTCGTAGCGCGCCACCGAGTGGCGCGCTACGAGCTTGTAGATCTGCTATTTTTCAATAGCTAAAGCACGACATGATGCTATAACACCAAAATGGGTTCCCGTTCATAATGGGTTAGTGTATTGTTGTGTGGTAATGTGTGCGTGCGCGCGCACGTAACACAGAGCCTGTATGTGTTTCTGTATGTGTGTGTGTGTCTCTGTATTTGCATATACACACACCCATGTATCCATAATTACACCTGTGTGACTGTGTGTATATACTTGTGCGCAAGACATGCACGTGCATGTGTGTGTGTTTGTTTGTTGATGACGGTGAGCATCTGTGTGTGTGTGTGTGTGTCTGTGCACATGCCTTATAATATGCGATAGTGTGTCTGCATTCCAATGAATAATATGCTAGTGAGTTTTTGAACGTGTATACATGCCGCCTATATGCATTGTGTGAGCGTACGTGCGCGCGCACGCGCTCAGAGAGAGAGAGAGAGAGAGAGAGAGAGAGACAACGTCCTTGAGTGGCTACAAGGACAAGGTAGTGCACGGCGCCCGTCATCTTTTTCGACCGCCCGGCGGCCAGTAAATCAGCCGTAAAACGCCTAATTAAACCCATTCTGACCTGAGATCAGATCCATACGAGGTTTCCACTGGACACACACTGGTCTGATTAACCCATTCTGACCTGAGATCAGATTCTAAAAAAATGTCAGTCGTTCTTCGATTTTTCAAAAATAGCAGACCTATACAAGCTCGTAGCGCGCCACTCGGTGGCGCGCTACGAGCTTGTAGATCTGCTATTTTTCAATAGCTAAAGCATAGCATGATGCCAACGCCAAAAATGGGTTCCCGTTCAGAATGGGTTAACTCTGCCGGGCTGTAAACAAACGACGGCACACACACACACTACACAGGTCCTGCTGCCGGATGACTGCGCACACACACACACACGCATACACGCGCACACACACACACGGTGTCCCGACAGACCGACAGAGAATTCAGAGAGGGCGAGAGACTCTAGAGACGGCTGCAGAGACAGCACACAGAGAGAGAGAGAGAGAGAAAGATAAAAGTGTTGGAGGAGAGCGTGCTGCTGGAAGCATCATGTGAGATGAGTGGAAGACGGAGAATATGGAGAGGAAGCATAATACATGTGCTCAGGTGTTCACTTATAGAACCCATTCTGACCTGAGATCAGATTCAAAAAATGTCTCCTAAATTTAAAAAAAAAGTCTCCTATATAAATCCTGACAGTTTTCCGAAAAAGCCATGTTTGTATGTCAGTCGTTCTTTCGATTTTTCAAAAAAGTAGCAGACCTATACAAGCTCGTAGCGCGCCACCGAGTGGCGCGCTACGAGCTTGTAGATCTGCTATTTTTCAATAGCTAAAAAGCATAACATAACATATAACATATAACATATATAACATATATAACACCAAAAGGTGCGGTTCCCGGCCCAAAATGGGT
>NW_027665767.1:10000-207482 GCF_963924005.1 Protomyctophum bolini | reverse complement strand
ATGGCCCTATAAACTGTGTTGGGATGAAAGCTAGCCACTTTGAGCAATGTGGGAAGTGCTGGGGCAGTTTGGGACAACAGGGCCAAAATGTCACTTTCACAGTCCCAAAGTGCCGTTTTCACAGTAAAAAGGCCTGGTTCACTTTTGCTTAGCTTAGTCTGTAACTTGAAAACTATGTACCGTATGGCCCTATAAACTGTGTTGGGATGAAAGCTAGCCACTTTGAGCAATGTGGGAAGTGCTGGGGCAGTTTGGGACAACAGGGCCAAAACCCTAACCCTAACCCTAACCCTTTCACAGTCCCAAAGTGCCATTTTCACAGTAAAAAAAAAAAGATTCATTTTGCTTAGCTTAGTCTGTAACTTGAAAACTATGTACCGTATGGCCCTATAAACTGTGTTGGGATGAAAGCTAGCCACTTTGAGCAATGTGGGAAGTGCTGGGGCAGTTTGGGACAACAGGGCCAAAATGTCACTTTCACAGTCCCAAAGTGCCATTTTCACAGTAAAAAGGCCTGGTTCACTTTTGCTTAGCTTAGTCTGTAACTTGAAAACTATGTACCGTATGGCCCTATAAACTGTGTTGGGATGAAAGCTAGCCACTTTGAGCAATGTGGGAAGTGCTGGGGCAGTTTGGGACAACAGGGCCAAAATGTCACTTTCACAGTCCCAAAGTGCCGTTTTCACAGTAAAAAGGCCTGGTTCACTTTTGCTTAGCTTAGTCTGTAACTTGAAAACTATGTACCGTATGGCCCTATAAACTGTGTTGGGATGAAAGCTAGCCACTTTGAGCAATGTGGGAAGTGCTGGGGCAGTTTGGGAAAACAGGGCCAAAACCCTAACCCTAACCCTAACCCTTTCACAGTCCCAAAGTGCCATTTTCACAGTAAAAAAAAAAAGATTCATTTTGCTTAGCTTAGTCTGTAACTTGAAAACTATGTACCGTATGGCCCTATAAACTGTGTTGGGATGAAAGCTAGCCACTTTGAGCAATGTGGGAAGTGCTGGGGCAGTTTGGGACAACAGGGCCAAAATGTCACTTTCACAGTCCCAAAGTGCCATTTTCACAGTAAAAAGGCCTGGTTCACTTTTGCTTAGCTTAGTCTGTAACTTGAAAACTATGTACCGTATGGCCCTATAAACTGTGTTGGGATGAAAGCTAGCCACTTTGAGCAATGTGGGAAGTGCTGGGGCAGTTTGGGACAACAGGGCCAAAACCCTAACCCTAACCCCAACCCTTTCACAGTCCCAAAGTGCCATTTTCACAGTAAAAAAAAAAAGATTCATTTTGCTTAGCTTAGTCTGTAACTTGAAAACTATGTACCGTATGGCCCTATAAACTGTGTTGGGATGAAAGCTAGCCACTTTGAGCAATGTGGGAAGTGCTGGGGCAGTTTGGGACAACAGGGCCAAAATGTCACTTTCACAGTCCCAAAGTGCCATTTTCACAGTAAAAAGGCCTGGTTCACTTTTGCTTAGCTTAGTCTGTAACTTGAAAACTATGTACCGTATGGCCCTATAAACTGTGTTGGGATGAAAGCTAGCCACTTTGAGCAATGTGGGAAGTGCTGGGGCAGTTTGGGACAACAGGGCCAAAACCCTAACCCTAACCCTAACCCTTTCACAGTCCCAAAGTGCCATTTTCACAGTAAAAAAAAAAAGATTCATTTTGCTTAGCTTAGTCTGTAACTTGAAAACTATGTACCGTATGGCCCTATAAACTGTGTTGGGATGAAAGCTAGCCACTTTGAGCAATGTGGGAAGTGCTGGGGCAGTTTGGGACAACAGGGCCAAAACCCTAACCCTAACCCCAACCCTTTCACAGTCCCAAAGTGCCATTTTCACAGTAAAAAAAAAAAGATTCATTTTGCTTAGCTTAGTCTGTAACTTGAAAACTATGTACCGTATGGCCCTATAAACTGTGTTGGGATGAAAGCTAGCCACTTTGAGCAATGTGGGAAGTGCTGGGGCAGTTTGGGACAACAGGGCCAAAACCCTAACCCTAACCCTAACCCTTTCACAGTCCCAAAGTGCCATTTTCACAGTAAAAAAAAAAAGATTCATTTTGCTTAGCTTAGTCTGTAACTTGAAAACTATGTACCGTATGGCCCTATAAACTGTGTTGGGATGAAAGCTAGCCACTTTGAGCAATGTGGGAAGTGCTGGGGCAGTTTGGGACAACAGGGCCAAAACCCTAACCCTAACCCCAACCCTTTCACTGTCCCAAAGTGCCATTTTCACAGTAAAAAAAAAAAGATTCATTTTGCTTAGCTTAGTCTGTAACTTGAAAACTATGTACCGTATGGCCCTATAAACTGTGTTGGGATGAAAGCTAGCCACTTTGAGCAATGTGGGAAGTGCTGGGGCAGTTTGGGACAACAGGGCCAAAATGTCACTTTCACAGTCCCAAAGTGCCATTTTCACAGTAAAAAGGCCTGGTTCACTTTTGCTTAGCTTAGTCTGTAACTTGAAAACTATGTACCGTATGGCCCTATAAACTGTGTTGGGATGAAAGCTAGCCACTTTGAGCAATGTGGGAAGTGCTGGGGCAGTTTGGGACAACAGGGCCAAAACCCTAACCCTAACCCTAACCCTTTCACAGTCCCAAAGTGCCATTTTCACAGTAAAAAAAAAAAGATTCATTTTGCTTAGCTTAGTCTGTAACTTGAAAACTATGTACCGTATGGCCCTATAAACTGTGTTGGGATGAAAGCTAGCCACTTTGAGCAATGTGGGAAGTGCTGGGGCAGTTTGGGACAACAGGGCCAAAATGTCACTTTCACAGTCCCAAAGTGCCATTTTCACAGTAAAAAGGCCTGGTTCACTTTTGCTTAGCTTAGTCTGTAACTTGAAAACTATGTACCGTATGGCCCTATAAACTGTGTTGGGATGAAAGCTAGCCACTTTGAGCAATGTGGGAAGTGCTGGGGCAGTTTGGGACAACAGGGCCAAAATGTCACTTTCACAGTCCCAAAGTGCCGTTTTCACAGTAAAAAGGCCTGGTTCACTTTTGCTTAGCTTAGTCTGTAACTTGAAAACTATGTACCGTATGGCCCTATAAACTGTGTTGGGATGAAAGCTAGCCACTTTGAGCAATGTGGGAAGTGCTGGGGCAGTTTGGGACAACAGGGCCAAAATGTCACTTTCACAGTCCCAAAGTGCCATTTTCACAGTAAAAAGGCCTGGTTCACTTTTGCTTAGCTTAGTCTGTAACTTGAAAACTATGTACTGTATGGCCCTATAAACTGTGTTGGGATGAAAGCTAGCCACTTTGAGCAATGTGGGAAGTGCTGGGGCAGTTTGGGACAACAGGGCCAAAATGTCACTTTCACAGTCCCAAAGTGCCGTTTTCACAGTAAAAAGGCCTGGTTCACTTTTGCTTAGCTTAGTCTGTAACTTGAAAACTATGTACCGTATGGCCCTATAAACTGTGTTGGGATGAAAGCTAGCCACTTTGAGCAATGTGGGAAGTGCTGGGGCAGTTTGGGACAACAGGGCCAAAATGTCACTTTCACAGTCCCAAAGTGCCATTTTCACAGTAAAAAGGCCTGGTTCACTTTTGCTTAGCTTAGTCTGTAACTTGAAAACTATGTACCGTATGGCCCTATAAACTGTGTTGGGATGAAAGCTAGCCACTTTGAGCAATGTGGGAAGTGCTGGGGCAGTTTGGGACAACAGGGCCAAAATGTCACTTTCACAGTCCCAAAGTGCCATTTTCACAGTAAAAAGGCCTGGTTCACTTTTGCTTAGCTTAGTCTGTAACTTGAAAACTATGTACCGTATGGCCCTATAAACTGTGTTGGGATGAAAGCTAGCCACTTTGAGCAATGTGGGAAGTGCTGGGGCAGTTTGGGACAACAGGGCCAAAACCCTAACCCTAACCCTAACCCTTTCACAGTCCCAAAGTGCCATTTTCACAGTAAAAAAAAAAAGATTCATTTTGCTTAGCTTAGTCTGTAACTTGAAAACTATGTACCGTATGGCCCTATAAACTGTGTTGGGATGAAAGCTAGCCACTTTGAGCAATGTGGGAAGTGCTGGGGCAGTTTGGGACAACAGGGCCAAAATGTCACTTTCACAGTCCCAAAGTGCCATTTTCACAGTAAAAAGGCCTGGTTCACTTTTGCTTAGCTTAGTCTGTAACTTGAAAACTATGTACCGTATGGCCCTATAAACTGTGTTGGGATGAAAGCTAGCCACTTTGAGCAATGTGGGAAGTGCTGGGGCAGTTTGGGACAACAGGGCCAAAATGTCACTTTCACAGTCCCAAAGTGCCATTTTCACAGTAAAAAGGCCTGGTTCACTTTTGCTTAGCTTAGTCTGTAACTTGAAAACTATGTACCGTATGGCCCTATAAACTGTGTTGGGATGAAAGCTAGCCACTTTGAGCAATGTGGGAAGTGCTGGGGCAGTTTGGGACAACAGGGCCAAAACCCTAACCCTAACCCTAACCCTTTCACAGTCCCAAAGTGCCATTTTCACAGTAAAAAAAAAAAGATTCATTTTGCTTAGCTTAGTCTGTAACTTGAAAACTATGTACCGTATGGCCCTATAAACTGTGTTGGGATGAAAGCTAGCCACTTTGAGCAATGTGGGAAGTGCTGGGGCAGTTTGGGACAACAGGGCCAAAATGTCACTTTCACAGTCCCAAAGTGCCATTTTCACAGTAAAAAGGCCTGGTTCACTTTTGCTTAGCTTAGTCTGTAACTTGAAAACTATGTACCGTATGGCCCTATAAACTGTGTTGGGATGAAAGCTAGCCACTTTGAGCAATGTGGGAAGTGCTGGGGCAGTTTGGGACAACAGGGCCAAAATGTCACTTTCACAGTCCCAAAGTGCCGTTTTCACAGTAAAAAGGCCTGGTTCACTTTTGCTTAGCTTAGTCTGTAACTTGAAAACTATGTACCGTATGGCCCTATAAACTGTGTTGGGATGAAAGCTAGCCACTTTGAGCAATGTGGGAAGTGCTGGGGCAGTTTGGGACAACAGGGCCAAAACCCTAACCCTAACCCTAACCCTTTCACAGTCCCAAAGTGCCATTTTCACAGTAAAAAAAAAAAGATTCATTTTGCTTAGCTTAGTCTGTAACTTGAAAACTATGTACCGTATGGCCCTATAAACTGTGTTGGGATGAAAGCTAGCCACTTTGAGCAATGTGGGAAGTGCTGGGGCAGTTTGGGACAACAGGGCCAAAATGTCACTTTCACAGTCCCAAAGTGCCATTTTCACAGTAAAAAGGCCTGGTTCACTTTTGCTTAGCTTAGTCTGTAACTTGAAAACTATGTACCGTATGGCCCTATAAACTGTGTTGGGATGAAAGCTAGCCACTTTGAGCAATGTGGGAAGTGCTGGGGCAGTTTGGGACAACAGGGCCAAAACCCTAACCCTAACCCTAACCCTTTCACAGTCCCAAAGTGCCATTTTCACAGTAAAAAAAAAAAGATTCATTTTGCTTAGCTTAGTCTGTAACTTGAAAACTATGTACCGTATGGCCCTATAAACTGTGTTGGGATGAAAGCTAGCCACTTTGAGCAATGTGGGAAGTGCTGGGGCAGTTT
This sequence comes from Protomyctophum bolini, assembly GCF_963924005.1. NCBI lineage: Eukaryota > Metazoa > Chordata > Actinopteri > Myctophiformes > Myctophidae > Protomyctophum > Protomyctophum bolini. The sequence continues at coordinate 201,925 of NW_027665767.1, read as the reverse complement.
GGGACAACAGGGCCAAAATGTCACTTTCACAGTCCCAAAGTGCCATTTTCACAGTAAAAAGGCCTGGTTCACTTTTTCTTAGCTTAGTCTGTAACTTGAAAACTATGTACCGTATGGCCCTATAAACTGTGTTGGGATGAAAGCTAGCCACTTTGAGCAATGTGGGAAGTGCTGGGGCAGTTTAGGACAACAGGGCCAAAATGTCACTTTCACAGTCCCAAAGTGCCGTTTTCACAGTAAAAAGGCCTGGTTCACTTTTGCTTAGCTTAGTCTGTAACTTGAAAACTATGTACCGTATGGCCCTATAAACTGTGTTGGGATGAAAGCTAGCCACTTTGAGCAATGTGGGAAGTGCTGGGGCAGTTTGGGACAACAGGGCCAAAATGTCACTTTCACAGTCCCAAAGTGCCGTTTTCACAGTAAAAAGGCCTGGTTCACTTTTGCTTAGCTTAGTCTGTAACTTGAAAACTATGTACCGTATGGCCCTATAAACTGTGTTGGGATGAAAGCTAGCCACTTTGAGCAATGTGGGAAGTGCTGGGGCAGTTTGGGACAACAGGGCCAAAACCCTAACCCTAACCCTAACCCTTTCACAGTCCCAAAGTGCCATTTTCACAGTAAAAAAAAAAAGATTCATTTTGCTTAGCTTAGTCTGTAACTTGAAAACTATGTACCGTATGGCCCTATAAACTGTGTTGGGATGAAAGCTAGCCACTTTGAGCAATGTGGGAAGTGCTGGGGCAGTTTGGGACAACAGGGCCAAAATGTCACTTTCACAGTCCCAAAGTGCCATTTTCACAGTAAAAAGGCCTGGTTCACTTTTGCTTAGCTTAGTCTGTAACTTGAAAACTATGTACCGTATGGCCCTATAAACTGTGTTGGGATGAAAGCTAGCCACTTTGAGCAATGTGGGAAGTGCTGGGGCAGTTTGGGACAACAGGGCCAAAACCCTAACCCTAACCCTAACCCTTTCACAGTCCCAAAGTGCCATTTTCACAGTAAAAAAAAAAGATTCATTTTGCTTAGCTTAGTCTGTAACTTGAAAACTATGTACCGTATGGCCCTATAAACTGTGTTGGGATGAAAGCTAGCCACTTTGAGCAATGTGGGAAGTGCTGGGGCAGTTTGGGACAACAGGGCCAAAATGTCACTTTCACAGTCCCAAAGTGCCATTTTCACAGTAAAAAGGCCTGGTTCACTTTTGCTTAGCTTAGTCTGTAACTTGAAAACTATGTACCGTATGGCCCTATAAACTGTGTTGGGATGAAAGCTAGCCACTTTGAGCAATGTGGGAAGTGCTGGGGCAGTTTGGGACAACAGGGCCAAAATGTCACTTTCACAGTCCCAAAGTGCCGTTTTCACAGTAAAAAGGCCTGGTTCACTTTTGCTTAGCTTAGTCTGTAACTTGAAAACTATGTACCGTATGGCCCTATAAACTGTGTTGGGATGAAAGCTAGCCACTTTGAGCAATGTGGGAAGTGCTGGGGCAGTTTGGGACAACAGGGCCAAAACCCTAACCCTAACCCTAACCCTTTCACAGTCCCAAAGTGCCATTTTCACAGTAAAAAAAAAAAGATTCATTTTGCTTAGCTTAGTCTGTAACTTGAAAACTATGTACCGTATGGCCCTATAAACTGTGTTGGGATGAAAGCTAGCCACTTTGAGCAATGTGGGAAGTGCTGGGGCAGTTTGGGACAACAGGGCCAAAATGTCACTTTCACAGTCCCAAAGTGCCATTTTCACAGTAAAAAGGCCTGGTTCACTTTTGCTTAGCTTAGTCTGTAACTTGAAAACTATGTACCGTATGGCCCTATAAACTGTGTTGGGATGAAAGCTAGCCACTTTGAGCAATGTGGGAAGTGCTGGGGCAGTTTGGGACAACAGGGCCAAAATGTCACTTTCACAGTCCCAAAGTGCCGTTTTCACAGTAAAAAGGCCTGGTTCACTTTTGCTTAGCTTAGTCTGTAACTTGAAAACTATGTACCGTATGGCCCTATAAACTGTGTTGGGATGAAAGCTAGCCACTTTGAGCAATGTGGGAAGTGCTGGGGCAGTTTGGGACAACAGGGCCAAAACCCTAACCCTAACCCTAACCCTTTCACAGTCCCAAAGTGCCATTTTCACAGTAAAAAAAAAAAGATTCATTTTGCTTAGCTTAGTCTGTAACTTGAAAACTATGTACCGTATGGCCCTATAAACTGTGTTGGGATGAAAGCTAGCCACTTTGAGCAATGTGGGAAGTGCTGGGGCAGTTTGGGACAACAGGGCCAAAATGTCACTTTCACAGTCCCAAAGTGCCATTTTCACAGTAAAAAGGCCTGGTTCACTTTTGCTTAGCTTAGTCTGTAACTTGAAAACTATGTACCGTATGGCCCTATAAACTGTGTTGGGATGAAAGCTAGCCACTTTGAGCAATGTGGGAAGTGCTGGGGCAGTTTGGGACAACAGGGCCAAAACCCTAACCCTAACCCTAACCCTTTCACAGTCCCAAAGTGCCATTTTCACAGTAAAAAAAAAAAGATTCATTTTGCTTAGCTTAGTCTGTAACTTGAAAACTATGTACCGTATGGCCCTATAAACTGTGTTGGGATGAAAGCTAGCCACTTTGAGCAATGTGGGAAGTGCTGGGGCAGTTTGGGACAACAGGGCCAAAATGTCACTTTCACAGTCCCAAAGTGCCATTTTCACAGTAAAAAGGCCTGGTTCACTTTTGCTTAGCTTAGTCTGTAACTTGAAAACTATGTACCGTATGGCCCTATAAACTGTGTTGGGATGAAAGCTAGCCACTTTGAGCAATGTGGGAAGTGCTGGGGCAGTTTGGGACAACAGGGCCAAAATGTCACTTTCACAGTCCCAAAGTGCCGTTTTCACAGTAAAAAGGCCTGGTTCACTTTTGCTTAGCTTAGTCTGTAACTTGAAAACTATGTACCGTATGGCCCTATAAACTGTGTTGGGATGAAAGCTAGCCACTTTGAGCAATGTGGGAAGTGCTGGGGCAGTTTGGGACAACAGGGCCAAAACCCTAACCCTAACCCTAACCCTTTCACAGTCCCAAAGTGCCATTTTCACAGTAAAAAAAAAAAGATTCATTTTGCTTAGCTTAGTCTGTAACTTGAAAACTATGTACCGTATGGCCCTATAAACTGTGTTGGGATGAAAGCTAGCCACTTTGAGCAATGTGGGAAGTGCTGGGGCAGTTTGGGACAACAGGGCCAAAATGTCACTTTCACAGTCCCAAAGTGCCATTTTCACAGTAAAAAGGCCTGGTTCACTTTTGCTTAGCTTAGTCTGTAACTTGAAAACTATGTACCGTATGGCCCTATAAACTGTGTTGGGATGAAAGCTAGCCACTTTGAGCAATGTGGGAAGTGCTGGGGCAGTTTGGGACAACAGGGCCAAAACCCTAACCCTAACCCTAACCCTTTCACAGTCCCAAAGTGCCATTTTCACAGTAAAAAAAAAAAGATTCATTTTGCTTAGCTTAGTCTGTAACTTGAAAACTATGTACCGTATGGCCCTATAAACTGTGTTGGGATGAAAGCTAGCCACTTTGAGCAATGTGGGAAGTGCTGGGGCAGTTTGGGACAACAGGGCCAAAATGTCACTTTCACAGTCCCAAAGTGCCATTTTCACAGTAAAAAGGCCTGGTTCACTTTTGCTTAGCTTAGTCTGTAACTTGAAAACTATGTACCGTATGGCCCTATAAACTGTGTTGGGATGAAAGCTAGCCACTTTGAGCAATGTGGGAAGTGCTGGGGCAGTTTGGGACAACAGGGCCAAAATGTCACTTTCACAGTCCCAAAGTGCCGTTTTCACAGTAAAAAGGCCTGGTTCACTTTTGCTTAGCTTAGTCTGTAACTTGAAAACTATGTACCGTATGGCCCTATAAACTGTGTTGGGATGAAAGCTAGCCACTTTGAGCAATGTGGGAAGTGCTGGGGCAGTTTGGGACAACAGGGCCAAAACCCTAACCCTAACCCTAACCCTTTCACAGTCCCAAAGTGCCATTTTCACAGTAAAAAAAAAAGATTCATTTTGCTTAGCTTAGTCTGTAACTTGAAAACTATGTACCGTATGGCCCTATAAACTGTGTTGGGATGAAAGCTAGCCACTTTGAGCAATGTGGGAAGTGCTGGGGCAGTTTGGGACAACAGGGCCAAAATGTCACTTTCACAGTCCCAAAGTGCCATTTTCACAGTAAAAAGGCCTGGTTCACTTTTGCTTAGCTTAGTCTGTAACTTGAAAACTATGTACCGTATGGCCCTATAAACTGTGTTGGGATGAAAGCTAGCCACTTTGAGCAATGTGGGAAGTGCTGGGGCAGTTTGGGACAACAGGGCCAAAACCCTAACCCTAACCCTAACCCTTTCACAGTCCCAAAGTGCCATTTTCACAGTAAAAAAAAAAGATTCATTTTGCTTAGCTTAGTCTGTAACTTGAAAACTATGTACCGTATGGCCCTATAAACTGTGTTGGGATGAAAGCTAGCCACTTTGAGCAATGTGGGAAGTGCTGGGGCAGTTTGGGACAACAGGGCCAAAACCCTAACCCTAACCCCAACCCTTTCACAGTCCCAAAGTGCCATTTTCACAGTAAAAAAAAAAAGATTAATTTTGCTTAGCTTAGTCTGTAACTTGAAAACTATGTACCGTATGGCCCTATAAACTGTGTTGGGATGAAAGCTAGCCACTTTGAGCAATGTGGGAAGTGCTGGGGCAGTTTGGGACAACAGGGCTGAAATGTCACTTTCACAGTCCCAAAGTGCCATTTTCACAGTAAAAAGGCCTGGTTCACTTTTGCTTAGCTTAGTCTGTAACTTGAAAACTATGTACCGTATGGCCCTATAAACTGTGTTGGGATGAAAGCTAGCCACTTTGAGCAATGTGGGAAGTGCTGGGGCAGTTTGGGACAACAGGGCCAAAACCCTAACCCTAACCCTAACCCTTTCACAGTCCCAAAGTGCCATTTTCACAGTAAAAAAAAAAAGATTCATTCAGCTTAGCTTAGTCTGTAACTTGAAAACTATGTACCGTATGGCCCTATAAACTGTGTTGGGATGAAAGCTAGCCACTTTGAGCAATGTGGGAAGTGCTGGGGCAGTTTGGGACAACAGGGCCAAAACCCTAACCCTAACCCCAACCCTTTCACAGTCCCAAAGTGCCATTTTCACAGTAAAAAAAAAAGATTAATTTTGCTTAGCTTAGTCTGTAACTTGAAAACTATGTACCGTATGGCCCTATAAACTGTGTTGGGATGAAAGCTAGCCACTTTGAGCAATGTGGGAAGTGCTGGGGCAGTTTGGGACAACAGGGCCAAAACCCTAACCCTAACCCTAACCCTTTCACAGTCCCAAAGTGCCATTTTCACAGTAAAAAAAAAAAGATTCATTTTGCTTAGCTTAGTCTGTAACTTGAAAACTATGTACCGTATGGCCCTATAAACTGTGTTGGGATGAAAGCTAGCCACTTTGAGCAATGTGGGAAGTGCTGGGGCAGTTTGGGACAACAGGGCCAAAATGTCACTTTCACAGTCCCAAAGTGCCATTTTCACAGTAAAAAGGCCTGGTTCACTTTTGCTTAGCTTAGTCTGTAACTTGAAAACTATGTACCGTATGGCCCTATAAACTGTGTTGGGATGAAAGCTAGCCACTTTGAGCAATGTGGGAAGTGCTGGGGCAGTTTGGGACAACAGGGCCAAAACCCTAACCCTAACCCTAACCCTTTCACAGTCCCAAAGTGCCATTTTCACAGTAAAAAAAAAAATATTAATTTTGCTTAGCTTAGTCTGTAACTTGAAAACTATGTACCGTATGGCCCTATAAACTGTGTTGGGATGAAAGCTAGCCACTTTGAGCAATGTGGGAAGTGCTGGGGCAGTTTGGGACAACAGGGCCAAAACCCTAACCCTAACCCCAACCCTTTCACAGTCCCAAAGTGCCATTTTCACAGTAAAAAAAAAAAGATTCATTTTGCTTAGCTTAGTCTGTAACTTGAAAACTATGTACCGTATGGCCCTATAAACTGTGTTGGGATGAAAGCTAGCCACTTTGAGCAATGTGGGAAGTGCTGGGGCAGTTTGGGACAACAGGGCCAAAATGTCACTTTCACAGTCCCAAAGTGCCATTTTCACAGTAAAAAGGCCTGGTTCACTTTTGCTTAGCTTAGTCTGTAACTTGAAAACTATGTACCGTATGGCCCTATAAACTGTGTTGGGATGAAAGCTAGCCACTTTGAGCAATGTGGGAAGTGCTGGGGCAGTTTGGGACAACAGGGCCAAAACCCTAACCCTAACCCCAACCCTTTCACAGTCCCAAAGTGCCATTTTCACAGTAAAAAAAAAAAGATTCATTTTGCTTAGCTTAGTCTGTAACTTGAAAACTATGTACCGTATGGCCCTATAAACTGTGTTGGGATGAAAGCTAGCCACTTTGAGCAATGTGGGAAGTGCTGGGGCAGTTTGGGACAACAGGGCCAAAACCCTAACCCTAACCCCAACCCTTTCACACTCCCAAAGTGCCATTTTCACAGTAAAAAAAAAAAGATTCATTTTGCTTAGCTTAGTCTGTAACTTGAAAACTATGTACCGTATGGCCCTATAAACTGTGTTGGGATGAAAGCTAGCCACTTTGAGCAATGTGGGAAGTGCTGGGGCAGTTTGGGACAACAGGGCCAAAATGTCACTTTCACAGTCCCAAAGTGCAATTTTCACAGTAAAAAGGCCTGGTTCACTTTTGCTTAGCTTAGTCTGTAACTTGAAAACTATGTACCGTATGGCCCTATAAACTGTGTTGGGATGAAAGCTAGCCACTTTGAGCAATGTGGGAAGTGCTGGGGCAGTTTGGGACAACAGGGCCAAAATGTCACTTTCACAGTCCCAAAGTGCCATTTTCACAGTAAAAAGGCCTGGTTCACTTTTGCTTAGCTTAGTCTGTAACTTGAAAACTATGTACCGTATGGCCCTATAAACTGTGTTGGGATGAAAGCTAGCCACTTTGAGCAATGTGGGAAGTGCTGGGGCAGTTTGGGACAACAGGGCCAAAACCCTAACCCTAACCCCAACCCTTTCACACTCCCAAAGTGCCATTTTCACAGTAAAAAAAAAAAGATTCATTTTGCTTAGCTTAGTCTGTAACTTGAAAACTATGTACCGTATGGCCCTATAAACTGTGTTGGGATGAAAGCTAGCCACTTTGAGCAATGTGGGAAGTGCTGGGGCAGTTTGGGACAACAGGGCCAAAATGTCACTTTCACAGTCCCAAAGTGCCATTTTCACAGTAAAAAGGCCTGGTTCACTTTTGCTTAGCTTAGTCTGTAACTTGAAAACTATGTACCGTATGGCCCTATAAACTGTGTTGGGATGAAAGCTAGCCACTTTGAGCAATGTGGGAAGTGCTGGGGCAGTTTGGGACAACAGGGCCAAAATGTCACTTTCACAGTCCCAAAGTGCCATTTTCACAGTAAAAAGGCCTGGTTCACTTTTGCTTAGCTTAGTCTGTAACTTGAAAACTATGTACCGTATGGCCCTATAAACTGTGTTGGGATGAAAGCTAGCCACTTTGAGCAATGTGGGAAGTGCTGGGGCAGTTTGGGACAACAGGGCCAAAACCCTAACCCTAACCCTAACCCTTTCACAGTCCCAAAGTGCCATTTTCACAGTAAAAAAAAAAAGATTCATTTTGCTTAGCTTAGTCTGTAACTTGAAAACTATGTACCGTATGGCCCTATAAACTGTGTTGGGATGAAAGCTAGCCACTTTGAGCAATGTGGGAAGTGCTGGGGCAGTTTGGGACAACAGGGCCAAAACCCTAACCCTAACCCCAACCCTTTCACAGTCCCAAAGTGCCATTTTCACAGTAAAAAAAAAAATATTAATTTTGCTTAGCTTAGTCTGTAACTTGAAAACTATGTACCGTATGGCCCTATAAACTGTGTTGGGATGAAAGCTAGCCACTTTGAGCAATGTGGGAAGTGCTGGGGCAGTTTGGGACAACAGGGCCAAAATGTCACTTTCACAGTCCCAAAGTGCCATTTTCACAGTAAAAAGGCCTGGTTCACTTTTGCTTAGCTTAGTCTGTAACTTGAAAACTATGTACCGTATGGCCCTATAAACTGTGTTGGGATGAAAGCTAGCCACTTTGAGCAATGTGGGAAGTGCTGGGGCAGTTTGGGACAACAGGGCCAAAATGTCACTTTCACAGTCCCAAAGTGCCATTTTCACAGTAAAAAGGCCTGGTTCACTTTTGCTTAGCTTAGTCTGTAACTTGAAAACTATGTACCGTATGGCCCTATAAACTGTGTTGGGATGAAAGCTAGCCACTTTGAGCAATGTGGGAAGTGCTGGGGCAGTTTGGGACAACAGGGCCAAAACCCTAACCCTAACCCTAACCCTTTCACAGTCCCAAAGTGCCATTTTCACAGTAAAAAAAAAAAGATTCATTTTGCTTAGCTTAGTCTGTAACTTGAAAACTATGTACCGTATGGCCCTATAAACTGTGTTGGGATGAAAGCTAGCCACTTTGAGCAATGTGGGAAGTGCTGGGGCAGTTTGGGACAACAGGGCCAAAACCCTAACCCTAACCCCAACCCTTTCACAGTCCCAAAGTGCCATTTTCACAGTAAAAAAAAAAAGATTAATTTTGCTTAGCTTAGTCTGTAACTTGAAAACTATGTACCGTATGGCCCTATAAACTGTGTTGGGATGAAAGCTAGCCACTTTGAGCAATGTGGGAAGTGCTGGGGCAGTTTGGGACAACAGGGCCAAAATGTCACTTTCACAGTCCCAAAGTGCCATTTTCACAGTAAAAAGGCCTGGTTCACTTTTGCTTAGCTTAGTCTGTAACTTGAAAACTATGTACCGTATGGCCCTATAAACTGTGTTGGGATGAAAGCTAGCCACTTTGAGCAATGTGGGAAGTGCTGGGGCAGTTTGGGACAACAGGGCCAAAACCCTAACCCTAACCCTTTCACAGTCCCAAAGTGCCATTTTCACAGTAAAAAAAAAAAGATTCATTTTGCTTAGCTTAGTCTGTAACTTGAAAACTATGTACCGTATGGCCCTATAAACTGTGTTGGGATGAAAGCTAGCCACTTTGAGCAATGTGGGAAGTGCTGGGGCAGTTTGGGACAACAGGGCCAAAATGTCACTTTCACAGTCCCAAAGTGCCATTTTCACAGTAAAAAGGCCTGGTTCACTTTTGCTTAGCTTAGTCTGTAACTTGAAAACTATGTACCGTATGGCCCTATAAACTGTGTTGGGATGAAAGCTAGCCACTTTGAGCAATGTGGGAAGTGCTGGGGCAGTTTGGGACAACAGGGCCAAAACCCTAACCCTAACCCTAACCCTTTCACAGTCCCAAAGTGCCATTTTCACAGTAAAAAAAAAAAGATTCATTTTGCTTAGCTTAGTCTGTAACTTGAAAACTATGTACCGTATGGCCCTATAAACTGTGTTGGGATGAAAGCTAGCCACTTTGAGCAATGTGGGAAGTGCTGGGGCAGTTTGGGACAACAGGGCCAAAACCCTAACCCTAACCCCAACCCTTTCACAGTCCCAAAGTGCCATTTTCACAGTAAAAAAAAAAAGATTAATTTTGCTTAGCTTAGTCTGTAACTTGAAAACTATGTACCGTATGGCCCTATAAACTGTGTTGGGATGAAAGCTAGCCAATTTGAGCAATGTGGGAAGTGCTGGGGCAGTTTGGGACAACAGGGCCAAAATGTCACTTTCACAGTCCCAAAGTGCCATTTTCACAGTAAAAAGGCCTGGTTCACTTTTGCTTAGCTTAGTCTGTAACTTGAAAACTATGTACCGTATGGCCCTATAAACTGTGTTGGGATGAAAGCTAGCCACTTTGAGCAATGTGGGAAGTGCTGGGGCAGTTTGGGACAACAGGGCCAAAACCCTAACCCTAACCCCAACCCTTTCACAGTCCCAAAGTGCCATTTTCACAGTAAAAAAAAAAAGATTCATTTTGCTTAGCTTAGTCTGTAACTTGAAAACTATGTACCGTATGGCCCTATAAACTGTGTTGGGATGAAAGCTAGCCACTTTGAGCAATGTGGGAAGTGCTGGGGCAGTTTGGGACAACAGGGCCAAAACCCTAACCCTAACCCCAACCCTTTCACAGTCCCAAAGTGCCATTTTCACAGTAAAAAAAAAAGATTCATTTTGCTTAGCTTAGTCTGTAACTTGAAAACTATGTACCGTATGGCCCTATAAACTGTGTTGGGATGAAAGCTAGCCACTTTGAGCAATGTGGGAAGTGCTGGGGCAGTTTGGGACAACAGGGCCAAAACCCTAACCCTAACCCTAACCCTTTCACAGTCCCAAAGTGCCATTTTCACAGTAAAAAAAAAAAGATTAATTTTGCTTAGCTTAGTCTGTAACTTGAAAACTATGTACCGTATGGCCCTATAAACTGTGTTGGGATGAAAGCTAGCCACTTTGAGCAATGTGGGAAGTGCTGGGGCAGTTTGGGACAACAGGGCCAAAACCCTAACCCTAACCCCAACCCTTTCACAGTCCCAAAGTGCCATTTTCACAGTAAAAAAAAAATGATTCATTTTGCTTAGCTTAGTCTGTAACTTGAAAACTATGTACCGTATGGCCCTATAAACTGTGTTGGGATGAAAGCTAGCCACTTTGAGCAATGTGGGAAGTGCTGGGGCAGTTTGGGACAACAGGGCCAAAACCCTAACCCTAACCCTAACCCTTTCACAGTCCCAAAGTGCCATTTTCACAGTAAAAAAAAAAAGATTAATTTTGCTTAGCTTAGTCTGTAACTTGAAAACTATGTACCGTATGGCCCTATAAACTGTGTTGGGATGAAAGCTAGCCACTTTGAGCAATGTGGGAAGTGCTGGGGCAGTTTGGGACAACAGGGCCAAAATGTCACTTTCACAGTCCCAAAGTGTCATTTTCACAGTAAAAAGGCCTGGTTCACTTTTGCTTAGCTTAGTCTGTAACTTGAAAACTATGTACCGTATGGCCCTATAAACTGTGTTGGGATGAAAGCTAGCCACTTTGAGCAATGTGGGAAGTGCTGGGGCAGTTTGGGACAACAGGGCCAAAACCCTAACCCTAACCCTAACCCTTTCACAGTCCCAAAGTGCCATTTTCACAGTAAAAAAAAAAAGATTCATTTTGCTTAGCTTAGTCTGTAACTTGAAAACTATGTACCGTATGGCCCTATAAACTGTGTTGGGATGAAAGCTAGCCACTTTGAGCAATGTGGGAAGTGCTGGGGCAGTTTGGGACAACAGGGCCAAAACCCTAACCCTAACCCCAACCCTTTCACAGTCCCAAAGTGCCATTTTCACAGTAAAAAAAAAAAGATTCATTTTGCTTAGCTTAGTCTGTAACTTGAAAACTATGTACCGTATGGCCCTATAAACTGTGTTGGGATGAAAGCTAGCCACTTTGAGCAATGTGGGAAGTGCTGGGGCAGTTTGGGACAACAGGGCCAAAATGTCACTTTCACAGTCCCAAAGTGCCATTTTCACAGTAAAAAGGCCTGGTTCACTTTTGCTTAGCTTAGTCTGTAACTTGAAAACTATGTACCGTATGGCCCTATAAACTGTGTTGGGATGAAAGCTAGCCACTTTGAGCAATGTGGGAAGTGCTGGGGCAGTTTGGGACAACAGGGCCAAAATGTCACTTTCACAGTCCCAAAGTGCCATTTTCACAGTAAAAAGGCCTGGTTCACTTTTGCTTAGCTTAGTCTGTAAATTGAAAACTATGTACCGTATGGCCCTAAAAACTGTGTTGGGATGAAAGCTAGCCACTTTGAGCAATGTGGGAAGTGCTGGGGCAGTTTGGGACAACAGGGCCAAAACCCTAACCCTAACCCTTTCACAGTCCCAAAGTGCCATTTTCACAGTAAAAAAAAAAAGATTCATTTTGCTTAGCTTAGTCTGTAACTTGAAAACTATGTACCGTATGGCCCTATAAACTGTGTTGGGATGAAAGCTAGCCACTTTGAGCAATGTGGGAAGTGCTGGGGCAGTTTGGGACAACAGGGCCAAAACCCTAACCCTAACCCCAACCCTTTCACAGTCCCAAAGTGCCATTTTCACAGTAAAAAAAAAAAGATTAATTTTGCTTAGCTTAGTCTGTAACTTGAAAACTATGTACCGTATGGCCCTATAAACTGTGTTGGGATGAAAGCTAGCCACTTTGAGCAATGTGGGAAGTGCTGGGGCAGTTTGGGACAACAGGGCCAAAATGTCACTTTCACAGTCCCAAAGTGCCATTTTCACAGTAAAAAGGCCTGGTTCACTTTTGCTTAGCTTAGTCTGTAACTTGAAAACTATGTACCGTATGGCCCTATAAACTGTGTTGGGATGAAAGCTAGCCACTTTGAGCAATGTGGGAAGTGCTGGGGCAGTTTGGGACAACAGGGCCAAAATGTCACTTTCACAGTCCCAAAGTGCCATTTTCACAGTAAAAAGGCCTGGTTCACTTTTGCTTAGCTTAGTCTGTAAATTGAAAACTATGTACCGTATGGCCCTAAAAACTGTGTTGGGATGAAAGCTAGCCACTTTGAGCAATGTGGGAAGTGCTGGGGCAGTTTGGGACAACAGGGCCAAAACCCTAACCCTAACCCTTTCACAGTCCCAAAGTGCCATTTTCACAGTAAAAAAAAAAAGATTAATTTTGCTTAGCTTAGTCTGTAACTTGAAAACTATGTACCGTATGGCCCTATAAACTGTGTTGGGATGAAATCTAGCCACTTTGAGCAATGTGGGAAGTGCTGGGGCAGTTTGGGACAACAGGGCCAAAATGTCACTTTCACAGTCCCAAAGTGCCGTTTTCACAGTAAAAAGGCCTGGTTCACTTTTGCTTAGCTTAGTCTGTAACTTGAAAACTATGTACCGTATGGCCCTATAAATTGTGTTGGGATGAAAGCTAGCCACTTTGAGCAATGTGGGAAGTGCTGGGGCAGTTTGGGACAACAGGGCCAAAATGTCACTTTCACAGTCCCAAAGTGCCATTTTCACAGTAAAAAGGCCTGGTTCACTTTTGCTTAGCTTAGTCTGTAACTTGAAAACTATGTACCGTATGGCCCTATAAACTGTGTTGGGATGAAAGCTAGCCACTTTGAGCAATGTGGGAAGTGCTGGGGCAGTTTGGGACAACAGGGCCAAAATGTCACTTTCACAGTCCCAAAGTGCCATTTTCACAGTAAAAAGGCCTGGTTCACTTTTGCTTAGCTTAGTCTGTAAATTGAAAACTATGTACCGTATGGCCCTAAAAACTGTGTTGGGATGAAAGCTAGCCACTTTGAGCAATGTGGGAAGTGCTGGGGCAGTTTGGGACAACAGGGCCAAAACCCTAACCCTAACCCTTTCACAGTCCCAAAGTGCCATTTTCACAGTAAAAAAAAAAAGATTCATTTTGCTTAGCTTAGTCTGTAACTTGAAAACTATGTACCGTATGGCCCTATAAACTGTGTTGGGATGAAAGCTAGCCACTTTGAGCAATGTGGGAAGTGCTGGGGCAGTTTGGGACAACAGGGCCAAAACCCTAACCCTAACCCCAACCCTTTCACAGTCCCAAAGTGCCATTTTCACAGTAAAAAAAAAAAGATTAATTTTGCTTAGCTTAGTCTGTAACTTGAAAACTATGTACCGTATGGCCCTATAAACTGTGTTGGGATGAAAGCTAGCCACTTTGAGCAATGTGGGAAGTGCTGGGGCAGTTTGGGACAACAGGGCCAAAATGTCACTTTCACAGTCCCAAAGTGCCATTTTCACAGTAAAAAGGCCTGGTTCACTTTTGCTTAGCTTAGTCTGTAACTTGAAAACTATGTACCGTATGGCCCTATAAACTGTGTTGGGATGAAAGCTAGCCACTTTGAGCAATGTGGGAAGTGCTGGGGCAGTTTGGGACAACAGGGCCAAAATGTCACTTTCACAGTCCCAAAGTGCCATTTTCACAGTAAAAAGGCCTGGTTCACTTTTGCTTAGCTTAGTCTGTAAATTGAAAACTATGTACCGTATGGCCCTAAAAACTGTGTTGGGATGAAAGCTAGCCACTTTGAGCAATGTGGGAAGTGCTGGGGCAGTTTGGGACAACAGGGCCAAAACCCTAACCCTAACCCTTTCACAGTCCCAAAGTGCCATTTTCACAGTAAAAAAAAAAAGATTAATTTTGCTTAGCTTAGTCTGTAACTTGAAAACTATGTACCGTATGGCCCTATAAACTGTGTTGGGATGAAATCTAGCCACTTTGAGCAATGTGGGAAGTGCTGGGGCAGTTTGGGACAACAGGGCCAAAATGTCACTTTCACAGTCCCAAAGTGCCGTTTTCACAGTAAAAAGGCCTGGTTCACTTTTGCTTAGCTTAGTCTGTAACTTGAAAACTATGTACCGTATGGCCCTATAAACTGTGTTGGGATGAAAGCTAGCCACTTTGAGCAATGTGGGAAGTGCTGGGGCAGTTTGGGACAACAGGGCCAAAATGTCACTTTCACAGTCCCAAAGTGCCATTTTCACAGTAAAAAGGCCTGGTTCACTTTTGCTTAGCTTAGTCTGTAACTTGAAAACTATGTACCGTATGGCCCTATAAACTGTGTTGGGATGAAAGCTAGCCACTTTGAGCAATGTGGGAAGTGCTGGGGCAGTTTGGGACAACAGGGCCAAAATGTCACTTTCACAGTCCCAAAGTGCCATTTTCACAGTAAAAAGGCCTGGTTCACTTTTGCTTAGCTTAGTCTGTAACTTGAAAACTATGTACCGTATGGCCCTAAAAACTGTGTTGGGATGAAAGCTAGCCACTTTGAGCAATGTGGGAAGTGCTGGGGCAGTTTGGGACAACAGGGCCAAAACCCTAACCCTAACCCTTTCACAGTCCCAAAGTGCCATTTTCACAGTAAAAAAAAAAAGATTCATTTTGCTTAGCTTAGTCTGTAACTTGAAAACTATGTACCGTATGGCCCTATAAACTGTGTTGGGATGAAAGCTAGCCACTTTGAGCAATGTGGGAAGTGCTGGGGCAGTTTGGGACAACAGGGCCAAAATGTCACTTTCACAGTCCCAAAGTGCCATTTTCACAGTAAAAAGGCCTGGTTCACTTTTGCTTAGCTTAGTCTGTAACTTGAAAACTATGTACGGTATGGCCCTATAAACTGTGTTGGGATGAAAGCTAGCCACTTTGAGCAATGTGGGAAGTGCTGGGGCAGTTTGGGACAACAGGGCCAAAACCCTAACCCTAACCCTAACCCTTTCACAGTCCCAAAGTGCCATTTTCACAGTAAAAAAAAAAAGATTAATTTTGCTTAGCTTAGTCTGTAACTTGAAAACTATGTACCGTATGGCCCTATAAACTGTGTTGGGATGAAAGCTAGCCACTTTGAGCAATGTGGGAAGTGCTGGGGCAGTTTGGGACAACAGGGCCAAAATGTCACTTTCACAGTCCCAAAGTGCCATTTTCACAGTAAAAAGGCCTGGTTCACTTTTGCTTAGCTTAGTCTGTAACTTGAAAACTATGTACCGTATGGCCCTATAAACTGTGTTGGGATGAAAGCTAGCCACTTTGAGCAATGTGGGAAGTGCTGGGGCAGTTTGGGACAACAGGGCCAAAATGTCACTTTCACAGTCCCAAAGTGCCATTTTCACAGTAAAAAGGCCTGGTTCACTTTTGCTTAGCTTAGTCTGTAACTTGAAAACTATGTACCGTATGGCCCTATAAACTGTGTTGGGATGAAAGCTAGCCACTTTGAGCAATGTGGGAAGTGCTGGGGCAGTTTGGGACAACAGGGCCAAAATGTCACTTTCACAGTCCCAAAGTGCCATTTTCATAGTAAAAAGGCCTGGTTCACTTTTGCTTAGCTTAGTCTGTAACTTGAAAACTATGTACCGTATGGCCCTATAAACTGTGTTGGGATGAAAGCTAGCCACTTTGAGCAATGTGGGAAGTGCTGGGGCAGTTTGGGACAACAGGGCCAAAATGTCACTTTCACAGTCCCAAAGTGCCGTTTTCACAGTAAAAAGGCCTGGTTCACTTTTGCTTAGCTTAGTCTGTAACTTGAAAACTATGTACCGTATGGCCCTATAAACTGTGTTGGGATGAAAGCTAGCCACTTTGAGCAATGTGGGAAGTGCTGGGGCAGTTTGGGACAACAGGGCCAAAACCCTAACCCTAACCCTAACCCTTTCACAGTCCCAAAGTGCCATTTTCACAGTAAAAAAAAAAAGATTAATTTTGCTTAGCTTAGTCTGTAACTTGAAAACTATGTACAGTATGGCCCTATAAACTGTGTTGGGATGAAAGCTAGCCACTTTGAGCAATGTGGGAAGTGCTGGGGCAGTTTGGGACAACAGGGCCAAAATGTCACTTTCACAGTCCCAAAGTGCCATTTTCACAGTAAAAAGGCCTGGTTCACTTTTGCTTAGCTTAGTCTGTAACTTGAAAACTATGTACCGTATGGCCCTATAAACTGTGTTGGGATGAAAGCTAGCCACTTTGAGCAATGTGGGAAGTGCTGGGGCAGTTTGGGACAACAGGGCCAAAACCCTAACCCTAACCCTAACCCTTTCACAGTCCCAAAGTGCCATTTTCACAGTAAAAAAAAAAAGATTCATTTTGCTTAGCTTAGTCTGTAACTTGAAAACTATGTACCGTATGGCCCTATAAACTGTGTTGGGATGAAAGCTAGCCACTTTGAGCAATGTGGGAAGTGCTGGGGCAGTTTGGGACAACAGGGCCAAAATGTCACTTTCACAGTCCCAAAGTGCCATTTTCACAGTAAAAAGGCCTGGTTCACTTTTGCTTAGCTTAGTCTGTAACTTGAAAACTATGTACCGTATGGCCCTATAAACTGTGTTGGGATGAAAGCTAGCCACTTTGAGCAATGTGGGAAGTGCTGGGGCAGTTTGGGACAACAGGGCCAAAATGTCACTTTCACAGTCCCAAAGTGCCATTTTCACAGTAAAAAGGCCTGGTTCACTTTTGCTTAGCTTAGTCTGTAACTTGAAAACTATGTACCGTATGGCCCTATAAACTGTGTTGGGATGAAAGCTAGCCACTTTGAGCAATGTGGGAAGTGCTGGGGCAGTTTGGGACAACAGGGCCAAAATGTCACTTTCACAGTCCCAAAGTGCCATTTTCACAGTAAAAAGGCCTGGTTCACTTTTGCTTAGCTTAGTCTGTAACTTGAAAACTATGTACCGTATGGCCCTAAAAACTGTGTTGGGATGAAAGCTAGCCACTTTGAGCAATGTGGGAAGTGCTGGGGCAGTTTGGGACAACAGGGCCAAAACCCTAACCCTAACCCTTTCACAGTCCCAAAGTGCCATTTTCACAGTAAAAAGGCCTGGTTCACTTTTGCTTAGCTTAGTCTGTAACTTGAAAACTATGTACCGTATGGCCCTATAAACTGTGTTGGGATGAAAGCTAGCCACTTTGAGCAATGTGGGAAGTGCTGGGGCAGTTTGGGACAACAGGGCCAAAATGTCACTTTCACAGTCCCAAAGTGCCATTTTCACAGTAAAAAGGCCTGGTTCACTTTTGCTTAGCTTAGTCTGTAACTTGAAAACTATGTACCGTATGGCCCTATAAACTGTGTTGGGATGAAAGCTAGCCACTTTGAGCAATGTGGGAAGTGCTGGGGCAGTTTGGGACAACAGGGCCAAAATGTCACTTTCACAGTCCCAAAGTGCCATTTTCACAGTAAAAAGGCCTGGTTCACTTTTGCTTAGCTTAGTCTGTAACTTGAAAACTATGTACCGTATGGCCCTAAAAACTGTGTTGGGATGAAAGCTAGCCACTTTGAGCAATGTGGGAAGTGCTGGGGCAGTTTGGGACAACAGGGCCAAAACCCTAACCCTAACCCTTTCACAGTCCCAAAGTGCCATTTTCACAGTAAAAAGGCCTGGTTCACTTTTGCTTAGCTTAGTCTGTAACTTGAAAACTATGTACCGTATGGCCCTATAAACTGTGTTGGGATGAAAGCTAGCCACTTTGAGCAATGTGGGAAGTGCTGGGGCAGTTTGGGACAACAGGGCCAAAACCCTAACCCTAACCCTAACCCTTTCACAGTCCCAAAGTGCCATTTTCACAGTAAAAAAAAAAAGATTCATTTTGCTTAGCTTAGTCTGTAACTTGAAAACTATGTACCGTATGGCCCTATAAACTGTGTTGGGATGAAAGCTAGCCACTTTGAGCAATGTGGGAAGTGCTGGGGCAGTTTGGGACAACAGGGCCAAAATGTCACTTTCACAGTCCCAAAGTGCCATTTTCACAGTAAAAAGGCCTGGTTCACTTTTGCTTAGCTTAGTCTGTAACTTGAAAACTATGTACCGTATGGCCCTATAAACTGTGTTGGGATGAAAGCTAGCCACTTTGAGCAATGTGGGAAGTGCTGGGGCAGTTTGGGACAACAGGGCCAAAATGTCACTTTCACAGTCCCAAAGTGCCATTTTCACAGTAAAAAGGCCTGGTTCACTTTTGCTTAGCTTAGTCTGTAACTTGAAAACTATGTACCGTATGGCCCTATAAACTGTGTTGGGATGAAAGCTAGCCACTTTGAGCAATGTGGGAAGTGCTGGGGCAGTTTGGGACAACAGGGCCAAAATGTCACTTTCACAGTCCCAAAGTGCCATTTTCACAGTAAAAAGGCCTGGTTCACTTTTGCTTAGCTTAGTCTGTAACTTGAAAACTATGTACCGTATGGCCCTATAAACTGTGTTGGGATGAAAGCTAGCCACTTTGAGCAATGTGGGAAGTGCTGGGGCAGTTTGGGACAACAGGGCCAAAATGTCACTTTCACAGTCCCAAAGTGCCATTTTCACAGTAAAAAGGCCTGGTTCACTTTTGCTTAGCTTAGTCTGTAACTTGAAAACTATGTACCGTATGGCCCTATAAACTGTGTTGGGATGAAAGCTAGCCACTTTGAGCAATGTGGGAAGTGCTGGGGCAGTTTGGGACAACAGGGCCAAAATGTCACTTTCAAAGTCCCAAAGTGCCATTTTCACAGTAAAAAGGCCTGGTTCACTTTTGCTTAGCTTAGTCTGTAACTTGAAAACTATGTACCGTATGGCCCTATAAACTGTGTTGGGATGAAAGCTAGCCACTTTGAGCAATGTGGGAAGTGCTGGGGCAGTTTGGGACAACAGGGCCAAAATGTCACTTTCACAGTCCCAAAGTGCCGTTTTCACAGTAAAAAGGCCTGGTTCACTTTTGCTTAGCTTAGTCTGTAACTTGAAAACTATGTACCGTATGGCCCTATAAACTGTGTTGGGATGAAAGCTAGCCACTTTGAGCAATGTGGGAAGTGCTGGGGCAGTTTGGGACAACAGGGCCAAAACCCTAACCCTAACCCTAACCCTTTCACAGTCCCAAAGTGCCATTTTCACAGTAAAAAAAAAAAGATTCATTTTGCTTAGCTTAGTCTGTAACTTGAAAACTATGTACAGTATGGCCCTATAAACTGTGTTGGGATGAAAGCTAGCCACTTTGAGCAATGTGGGAAGTGCTGGGGCAGTTTGGGACAACAGGGCCAAAATGTCACTTTCACAGTCCCAAAGTGCCATTTTCACAGTAAAAAGGCCTGGTTCACTTTTGCTTAGCTTAGTCTGTAACTTGAAAACTATGTACCGTATGGCCGTATAAACTGTGTTGGGATGAAAGCTAGCCACTTTGAGCAATGTGGGAAGTGCTGGGGCAGTTTGGGACAACAGGGCCAAAATGTCACTTTCACAGTCCCAAAGTGCCATTTTCACAGTAAAAAGGCCTGGTTCACTTTTGCTTAGCTTAGTCTGTAACTTGAAAACTATGTACCGTATGGCCCTATAAACTGTGTTGGGATGAAAGCTAGCCACTTTGAGCAATGTGGGAAGCTTTCATCCCAACACAGTTTATAGGGCCATACGGTACATAGTTTTCAAGTTACAGACTAAGCTAAGCAAAAGTGAACCAGGCCTTTTTACTGTGAAAATGGCACTTTGGGACTGTGAAAGTGACATTTTGGCCCTGTTGTCCCAAACTGCCCCAGCACTTCCCACATTGCTCAAAGTGGCTAGCTTTCATCCCAACACAGTTTATAGGGCCATACGGTACATAGTTTTCAAGTTACAGACTAAGCTAAGCAAAATGAATCTTTTTTTTTTTACTGTGAAAATGGCACTTTGGGACTGTGAAAGGGTTAGGGTTAGGGTTAGGGTTTTGGCCCTGTTGTCCCAAACTGCCCCAGCACTTCCCACATTGCTCAAAGTGGCTAGCTTTCATCCCAACACAGTTTATAGGGCCATACGGTACATAGTTTTCAAGTTACAGACTAAGCTAAGCAAAAGTGAACCAGGCCTTTTTACTGTGAAAATGGCACTTTGGGACTGTGAAAGTGACATTTTGGCCCTGTTGTCCCAAACTGCCCCAGCACTTCCCACATTGCTCAAAGTGGCTAGCTTTCATCCCAACACAGTTTATAGGGCCATACGGTACATAGTTTTCAAGTTACAGACTAAGCTAAGCAAAATGAATCTTTTTTTTTTTACTGTGAAAATGGCACTTTGGGACTGTGAAAGGGTTAGGGTTAGGGTTAGGGTTTTGGCCCTGTTGTCCCAAACTGCCCCAGCACTTCCCACATTGCTCAAAGTGGCTAGCTTTCATCCCAACACAGTTTATAGGGCCATACCGTACATAGTTTTCAAGTTACAGACTAAGCTAAGCAAAAGTGAACCAGGCCTTTTTACTGTGAAAATGGCACTTTGGGACTGTGAAAGTGACATTTTGGCCCTGTTGTCCCAAACTGCCCCAGCACTTCCCACATTGCTCAAAGTGGCTAGCTTTCATCCCAACACAGTTTATAGGGCCATACGGTACATAGTTTTCAAGTTACAGACTAAGCTAAGCAAAATTAATCTTTTTTTTTTTACTGTGAAAATGGCACTTTGGGACTGTGAAAGGGTTAGGGTTAGGGTTTTGGCCCTGTTGTCCCAAACTGCCCCAGCACTTCCCACATTGCTCAAAGTGGCTAGCTTTCATCCCAACACAGTTTTTAGGGCCATACGGTACATAGTTTTCAAGTTACAGACTAAGCTAAGCAAAAGTGAACCAGGCCTTTTTACTGTGAAAATGGCACTTTGGGACTGTGAAAGTGACATTTTGGCCCTGTTGTCCCAAACTGCCCCAGCACTTCCCACATTGCTCAAAGTGGCTAGCTTTCATCCCAACACAGTTTATAGGGCCATACGGTACATAGTTTTCAAGTTACAGACTAAGCTAAGCAAAAGTGAACCAGGCCTTTTTACTGTGAAAATGGCACTTTGGGACAGTGAAAGTGACATTTTGGCCCTGTTGTCCCAAACTGCCCCAGCACTTCCCACATTGCTCAAAGTGGCTAGCTTTCATCCCAACACAGTTTATAGGGCCATACGGTACATAGTTTTCAAGTTACAGACTAAGCTAAGCAAAAGTGAACCAGGCCTTTTTACTGTGAAAACGGCACTTTGGGACTGTGAAAGTGACATTTTGGCCCTGTTGTCCCAAACTGCCCCAGCACTTCCCACATTGCTCAAAGTGGCTAGATTTCATCCCAACACAGTTTTTAGGGCCATACGGTACATAGTTTTCAAGTTACAGACTAAGCTAAGCAAAATTAATCTTTTTTTTTTTACTGTGAAAATGGCACTTTGGGACTGTGAAAGGGTTAGGGTTAGGGTTTTGGCCCTGTTGTCCCAAACTGCCCCAGCACTTCCCACATTGCTCAAAGTGGCTAGCTTTCATCCCAACACAGTTTTTAGGGCCATACGGTACATAGTTTTCAATTTACAGACTAAGCTAAGCAAAAGTGAACCAGGCCTTTTTACTGTGAAAATGGCACTTTGGGACTGTGAAAGTGACATTTTGGCCCTGTTGTCCCAAACTGCCCCAGCACTTCCCACATTGCTCAAAGTGGCTAGCTTTCATCCCAACACAGTTTATAGGGCCATACGGTACATAGTTTTCAAGTTACAGACTAAGCTAAGCAAAAGTGAACCAGGCCTTTTTACTGTGAAAATGGCACTTTGGGACTGTGAAAGTGACATTTTGGCCCTGTTGTCCCAAACTGCCCCAGCACTTCCCACATTGCTCAAAGTGGCTAGCTTTCATCCCAACACAGTTTATAGGGCCATACGGTACATAGTTTTCAAGTTACAGACTAAGCTAAGCAAAATGAATCTTTTTTTTTTTACTGTGAAAATGGCACTTTGGGACTGTGAAAGGGTTGGGGTTAGGGTTAGGGTTTTGGCCCTGTTGTCCCAAACTGCCCCAGCACTTCCCACATTGCTCAAAGTGGCTAGCTTTCATCCCAACACAGTTTATAGGGCCATACGGTACATAGTTTTCAAGTTACAGACTAAGCTAAGCAAAATGAATCTTTTTTTTTTTACTGTGAAAATGGCACTTTGGGACTGTGAAAGGGTTAGGGTTAGGGTTTTGGCCCTGTTGTCCCAAACTGCCCCAGCACTTCCCACATTGCTCAAAGTGGCTAGCTTTCATCCCAACACAGTTTTTAGGGCCATACGGTACATAGTTTTCAATTTACAGACTAAGCTAAGCAAAAGTGAACCAGGCCTTTTTACTGTGAAAATGGCACTTTGGGACTGTGAAAGTGACATTTTGGCCCTGTTGTCCCAAACTGCCCCAGCACTTCCCACATTGCTCAAAGTGGCTAGCTTTCATCCCAACACAGTTTATAGGGCCATACGGTACATAGTTTTCAAGTTACAGACTAAGCTAAGCAAAAGTGAACCAGGCCTTTTTACTGTGAAAATGGCACTTTGGGACTGTGAAAGTGACATTTTGGCCCTGTTGTCCCAAACTGCCCCAGCACTTCCCACATTGCTCAAAGTGGCTAGCTTTCATCCCAACACAGTTTATAGGGCCATACGGTACATAGTTTTCAAGTTACAGACTAAGCTAAGCAAAATGAATCTTTTTTTTTTTACTGTGAAAATGGCACTTTGGGACTGTGAAAGGGTTGGGGTTAGGGTTAGGGTTTTGGCCCTGTTGTCCCAAACTGCCCCAGCACTTCCCACATTGCTCAAAGTGGCTAGCTTTCATCCCAACACAGTTTATAGGGCCATACGGTACATAGTTTTCAAGTTACAGACTAAGCTAAGCAAAATGAATCTTTTTTTTTTTTACTGTGAAAATGGCACTTTAGGACTGTGAAAGGGTTAGGGTTAGGGTTAGGGTTTTGGCCCTGTTGTCCCAAACTGCCCCAGCACTTCCCACATTGCTCAAAGTGGCTAGCTTTCATCCCAACACAGTTTATAGGGCCATACGGTACATAGTTTTCAAGTTACAGACTAAGCTAAGCAAAAGTGAACCAGGCCTTTTTACTGTGAAAATGACATTTTGGGACTGTGAAAGTGACATTTTGGCCCTGTTGTCCCAAACTGCCCCAGCACTTCCCACATTGCTCAAAGTGGCTAGCTTTCATCCCAACACAGTTTATAGGGCCATACGGTACATAGTTTTCAAGTTACAGACTAAGCTAAGCAAAATGAATCTTTTTTTTTTTACTGTGAAAATGGCACTTTGGGACTGTGAAAGGGTTAGGGTTAGGGTTAGGGTTTTGGCCCTGTTGTCCCAAACTGCCCCAGCACTTCCCACATTGCTCAAAGTGGCTAGCTTTCATCCCAACACAGTTTATAGGGCCATACGGTACATAGTTTTCAAGTTACAGACTAAGTTAAGCAAAAGTGAACCAGGCCTTTTTACTGTGAAAATGGCACTTTGGGACTGTGAAAGTGACATTTTGGCCCTGTTGTCCCAAACTGCCCCAGCACTTCCCACATTGCTCAAAGTGGCTAGCTTTCATCCCAACACAGTTTATAGGGCCATACGGTACATAGTTTTCAAGTTACAGACTAAGCTAAGCAAAATGAATCATTTTTTTTTTACTGTGAAAATGGCACTTTGGGACTGTGAAAGGGTTGGGGTTAGGGTTAGGGTTTTGGCCCTGTTGTCCCAAACTGCCCCAGCACTTCCCACATTGCTCAAAGTGGCTAGCTTTCATCCCAACACAGTTTATAGGGCCATACGGTACATAGTTTTCAAGTTACAGACTAAGCTAAGCAAAATGAATCTTTTTTTTTTTACTGTGAAAATGGCACTTTGGGAATGTGAAAGGGTTAGGGTTAGGGTTAGGGTTTTGGCCCTGTTGTCCCAAACTGCCCCAGCACTTCCCACATTGCTCAAAGTGGCTAGCTTTCATCCCAACACAGTTTATAGGGCCATACGGTACATAGTTTTCAAGTTACAGACTAAGCTAAGCAAAAGTGAACCAGGCCTTTTTACTGTGAAAATGGCACTTTGGGACTGTGAAAGTGACATTTTGGCCCTGTTGTCCCAAACTGCCCCAGCACTTCCCACATTGCTCAAAGTGGCTAGCTTTCATCCCAACACAGTTTATAGGGCCATACGGTACATAGTTTTCAAGTTACAGACTAAGCTAAGCAAAATGAATCTTTTTTTTTTTACTGTGAAAATGGCACTTTGGGACTGTGAAAGGGTTAGGGTTAGGGTTAGGGTTTTGGCCCTGTTGTCCCAAACTGCCCCAGCACTTCCCACATTGCTCAAAGTGGCTAGCTTTCATCCCAACACAGTTTATAGGGCCATACGGTACATAGTTTTCAAGTTACAGACTAAGCTAAGCAAAAGTGAACCAGGCCTTTTTACTGTGAAAATGGCACTTTGGGACTGTGAAAGTGACATTTTGGCCCTGTTGTCCCAAACTGCCCCAGCACTTCCCACATTGCTCAAAGTGGCTAGCTTTCATCCCAACACAGTTTATAGGGCCATACGGTACATAGTTTTCAAGTTACAGACTAAGCTAAGCAAAATGAATCTTTTTTTTTTTACTGTGAAAATGGCACTTTGGGACTGTGAAAGGGTTAGGGTTAGGGTTAGGGTTTTGGCCCTGTTGTCCCAAACTGCCCCAGCACTTCCCACATTGCTCAAAGTGGCTAGCTTTCATCCCAACACAGTTTATAGGGCCATACCGTACATAGTTTTCAAGTTACAGACTAAGCTAAGCAAAAGTGAACCAGGCCTTTTTACTGTGAAAATGGCACTTTGGGACTGTGAAAGTGACATTTTGGCCCTGTTGTCCCAAACTGCCCCAGCACTTCCCACATTGCTCAAAGTGGCTAGCTTTCATCCCAACACAGTTTATAGGGCCATACGGTACATAGTTTTCAAGTTACAGACTAAGCTAAGCAAAATGAATCTTTTTTTTTTTACTGTGAAAATGGCACTTTGGGACTGTGAAAGGGTTAGGGTTAGGGTTTTGGCCCTGTTGTCCCAAACTGCCCCAGCACTTCCCACATTGCTCAAAGTGGCTAGCTTTCATCCCAACACAGTTTTTAGGGCCATACGGTACATAGTTTTCAAGTTACAGACTAAGCTAAGCAAAAGTGAACCAGGCCTTTTTACTGTGAAAATGGCACTTTGGGACTGTGAAAGTGACATTTTGGCCCTGTTGTCCCAAACTGCCCCAGCACTTCCCACATTGCTCAAAGTGGCTAGCTTTCATCCCAACACAGTTTATAGGGCCATACGGTACATAGTTTTCAAGTTACAGACTAAGCTAAGCAAAAGTGAACCAGGCCTTTTTACTGTGAAAATGGCACTTTGGGACAGTGAAAGTGACATTTTGGCCCTGTTGTCCCAAACTGCCCCAGCACTTCCCACATTGCTCAAAGTGGCTAGCTTTCATCCCAACACAGTTTATAGGGCCATACGGTACATAGTTTTCAAGTTACAGACTAAGCTAAGCAAAAGTGAACCAGGCCTTTTTACTGTGAAAACGGCACTTTGGGACTGTGAAAGTGACATTTTGGCCCTGTTGTCCCAAACTGCCCCAGCACTTCCCACATTGCTCAAAGTGGCTAGATTTCATCCCAACACAGTTTTTAGGGCCATACGGTACATAGTTTTCAAGTTACAGACTAAGCTAAGCAAAATTAATCTTTTTTTTTTTACTGTGAAAATGGCACTTTGGGACTGTGAAAGGGTTAGGGTTAGGGTTTTGGCCCTGTTGTCCCAAACTGCCCCAGCACTTCCCACATTGCTCAAAGTGGCTAGCTTTCATCCCAACACAGTTTTTAGGGCCATACGGTACATAGTTTTCAATTTACAGACTAAGCTAAGCAAAAGTGAACCAGGCCTTTTTACTGTGAAAATGGCACTTTGGGACTGTGAAAGTGACATTTTGGCCCTGTTGTCCCAAACTGCCCCAGCACTTCCCACATTGCTCAAAGTGGCTAGCTTTCATCCCAACACAGTTTATAGGGCCATACGGTACATAGTTTTCAAGTTACAGACTAAGCTAAGCAAAAGTGAACCAGGCCTTTTTACTGTGAAAATGGCACTTTGGGACTGTGAAAGTGACATTTTGGCCCTGTTGTCCCAAACTGCCCCAGCACTTCCCACATTGCTCAAAGTGGCTAGCTTTCATCCCAACACAGTTTATAGGGCCATACGGTACATAGTTTTCAAGTTACAGACTAAGCTAAGCAAAATGAATCTTTTTTTTTTTACTGTGAAAATGGCACTTTGGGACTGTGAAAGGGTTGGGGTTAGGGTTAGGGTTTTGGCCCTGTTGTCCCAAACTGCCCCAGCACTTCCCACATTGCTCAAAGTGGCTAGCTTTCATCCCAACACAGTTTATAGGGCCATACGGTACATAGTTTTCAAGTTACAGACTAAGCTAAGCAAAATGAATCTTTTTTTTTTTACTGTGAAAATGGCACTTTGGGACTGTGAAAGGGTTAGGGTTAGGGTTTTGGCCCTGTTGTCCCAAACTGCCCCAGCACTTCCCACATTGCTCAAAGTGGCTAGCTTTCATCCCAACACAGTTTTTAGGGCCATACGGTACATAGTTTTCAATTTACAGACTAAGCTAAGCAAAAGTGAACCAGGCCTTTTTACTGTGAAAATGGCACTTTGGGACTGTGAAAGTGACATTTTGGCCCTGTTGTCCCAAACTGCCCCAGCACTTCCCACATTGCTCAAAGTGGCTAGCTTTCATCCCAACACAGTTTATAGGGCCATACGGTACATAGTTTTCAAGTTACAGACTAAGCTAAGCAAAAGTGAACCAGGCCTTTTTACTGTGAAAATGGCACTTTGGGACTGTGAAAGTGACATTTTGGCCCTGTTGTCCCAAACTGCCCCAGCACTTCCCACATTGCTCAAAGTGGCTAGCTTTCATCCCAACACAGTTTATAGGGCCATACGGTACATAGTTTTCAAGTTACAGACTAAGCTAAGCAAAATGAATCTTTTTTTTTTTACTGTGAAAATGGCACTTTGGGACTGTGAAAGGGTTGGGGTTAGGGTTAGGGTTTTGGCCCTGTTGTCCCAAACTGCCCCAGCACTTCCCACATTGCTCAAAGTGGCTAGCTTTCATCCCAACACAGTTTATAGGGCCATACGGTACATAGTTTTCAAGTTACAGACTAAGCTAAGCAAAATGAATCTTTTTTTTTTTACTGTGAAAATGGCACTTTAGGACTGTGAAAGGGTTAGGGTTAGGGTTAGGGTTTTGGCCCTGTTGTCCCAAACTGCCCCAGCACTTCCCACATTGCTCAAAGTGGCTAGCTTTCATCCCAACACAGTTTATAGGGCCATACGGTACATAGTTTTCAAGTTACAGACTAAGCTAAGCAAAAGTGAACCAGGCCTTTTTACTGTGAAAATGACATTTTGGGACTGTGAAAGTGACATTTTGGCCCTGTTGTCCCAAACTGCCCCAGCACTTCCCACATTGCTCAAAGTGGCTAGCTTTCATCCCAACACAGTTTATAGGGCCATACGGTACATAGTTTTCAAGTTACAGACTAAGCTAAGCAAAATGAATCTTTTTTTTTTTACTGTGAAAATGGCACTTTGGGACTGTGAAAGGGTTAGGGTTAGGGTTAGGGTTTTGGCCCTGTTGTCCCAAACTGCCCCAGCACTTCCCACATTGCTCAAAGTGGCTAGCTTTCATCCCAACACAGTTTATAGGGCCATACGGTACATAGTTTTCAAGTTACAGACTAAGTTAAGCAAAAGTGAACCAGGCCTTTTTACTGTGAAAATGGCACTTTGGGACTGTGAAAGTGACATTTTGGCCCTGTTGTCCCAAACTGCCCCAGCACTTCCCACATTGCTCAAAGTGGCTAGCTTTCATCCCAACACAGTTTATAGGGCCATACGGTACATAGTTTTCAAGTTACAGACTAAGCTAAGCAAAATGAATCATTTTTTTTTTACTGTGAAAATGGCACTTTGGGACTGTGAAAGGGTTGGGGTTAGGGTTAGGGTTTTGGCCCTGTTGTCCCAAACTGCCCCAGCACTTCCCACATTGCTCAAAGTGGCTAGCTTTCATCCCAACACAGTTTATAGGGCCATACGGTACATAGTTTTCAAGTTACAGACTAAGCTAAGCAAAATGAATCTTTTTTTTTTTACTGTGAAAATGGCACTTTGGGACTGTGAAAGGGTTAGGGTTAGGGTTAGGGTTTTGGCCCTGTTGTCCCAAACTGCCCCAGCACTTCCCACATTGCTCAAAGTGGCTAGCTTTCATCCCAACACAGTTTATAGGGCCATACGGTACATAGTTTTCAAGTTACAGACTAAGCTAAGCAAAAGTGAACCAGGCCTTTTTACTGTGAAAATGGCACTTTGGGACTGTGAAAGTGACATTTTGGCCCTGTTGTCCCAAACTGCCCCAGCACTTCCCACATTGCTCAAAGTGGCTAGCTTTCATCCCAACACAGTTTATAGGGCCATACGGTACATAGTTTTCAAGTTACAGACTAAGCTAAGCAAAATGAATCTTTTTTTTTTTACTGTGAAAATGGCACTTTGGGACTGTGAAAGGGTTGGGGTTAGGGTTAGGGTTTTGGCCCTGTTGTCCCAAACTGCCCCAGCACTTCCCACATTGCTCAAAGTGGCTAGCTTTCATCCCAACACAGTTTATAGGGCCATACGGTACATAGTTTTCAAGTTACAGACTAAGCTAAGCAAAATGAATCTTTTTTTTTTTACTGTGAAAATGGCACTTTGGGACTGTGAAAGGGTTGGGGTTAGGGTTAGGGTTTTGGCCCTGTTGTCCCAAACTGCCCCAGCACTTCCCACATTGCTCAAAGTGGCTAGCTTTCATCCCAACACAGTTTATAGGGCCATACGGTACATAGTTTTCAAGTTACAGACTAAGCTAAGCAAAATGAATCTTTTTTTTTTTACTGTGAAAATGGCACTTTGGGAATGTGAAAGGGTTAGGGTTAGGGTTAGGGTTTTGGCCCTGTTGTCCCAAACTGCCCCAGCACTTCCCACATTGCTCAAAGTGGCTAGCTTTCATCCCAACACAGTTTATAGGGCCATACGGTACATAGTTTTCAAGTTACAGACTAAGCTAAGCAAAAGTGAACCAGGCCTTTTTACTGTGAAAATGGCACTTTGGGACTGTGAAAGTGACATTTTGGCCCTGTTGTCCCAAACTGCCCCAGCACTTCCCACATTGCTCAAAGTGGCTAGCTTTCATCCCAACACAGTTTATAGGGCCATACGGTACATAGTTTTCAAGTTACAGACTAAGCTAAGCAAAATGAATCTTTTTTTTTTTACTGTGAAAATGGCACTTTGGGACTGTGAAAGGGTTAGGGTTAGGGTTAGGGTTTTGGCCCTGTTGTCCCAAACTGCCCCAGCACTTCCCACATTGCTCAAAGTGGCTAGCTTTCATCCCAACACAGTTTATAGGGCCATACGGTACATAGTTTTCAAGTTACAGACTAAGCTAAGCAAAAGTGAACCAGGCCTTTTTACTGTGAAAATGGCACTTTGGGACTGTGAAAGTGACATTTTGGCCCTGTTGTCCCAAACTGCCCCAGCACTTCCCACATTGCTCAAAGTGGCTAGCTTTCATCCCAACACAGTTTATAGGGCCATACGGTACATAGTTTTCAAGTTACAGACTAAGCTAAGCAAAATTAATCTTTTTTTTTTTACTGTGAAAATGGCACTTTGGGACTGTGAAAGGGTTGGGGTTAGGGTTAGGGTTTTGGCCCTGTTGTCCCAAACTGCCCCAGCACTTCCCACATTGCTCAAAGTGGCTAGCTTTCATCCCAACACAGTTTATAGGGCCATACGGTACATAGTTTTCAAGTTACAGACTAAGCTAAGCAAAATGAATCTTTTTTTTTTTTACTGTGAAAATGGCACTTTGGGACTGTGAAAGGGTTAGGGTTAGGGTTAGGGTTTTGGCCCTGTTGTCCCAAACTGCCCCAGCACTTCCCACATTGCTCAAAGTGGCTAGCTTTCATCCCAACACAGTTTATAGGGCCATACGGTACATAGTTTTCAAGTTACAGACTAAGCTAAGCAAAAGTGAACCAGGCCTTTTTACTGTGAAAATGGCACTTTGGGACTGTGAAAGTGACATTTTGGCCCTGTTGTCCCAAACTGCCCCAGCACTTCCCACATTGCTCAAAGTGGCTAGCTTTCATCCCAACACAGTTTATAGGGCCATACGGTACATAGTTTTCAAGTTACAGACTAAGCTAAGCAAAATTAATCTTTTTTTTTTTACTGTGAAAATGGCACTTTGGGACTGTGAAAGGGTTGGGGTTAGGGTTAGGGTTTTGGCCCTGTTGTCCCAAACTGCCCCAGCACTTCCCACATTGCTCAAAGTGGCTAGCTTTCATCCCAACACAGTTTATAGGGCCATACGGTACATAGTTTTCAAGTTACAGACTAAGCTAAGCAAAATGAATCTTTTTTTTTTTACTGTGAAAATGGCACTTTGGGACTGTGAAAGGGTTAGGGTTAGGGTTAGGGTTTTGGCCCTGTTGTCCCAAACTGCCCCAGCACTTCCCACATTGCTCAAAGTGGCTAGCTTTCATCCCAACACAGTTTATAGGGCCATACGGTACATAGTTTTCAAGTTACAGACTAAGCTAAGCAAAAGTGAACCAGGCCTTTTTACTGTGAAAATGGCACTTTGGGACTGTGAAAGTGACATTTTGGCCCTGTTGTCCCAAACTGCCCCAGCACTTCCCACATTGCTCAAAGTGGCTAGCTTTCATCCCAACACAGTTTATAGGGCCATACGGTACATAGTTTTCAAGTTACAGACTAAGCTAAGCAAAAGTGAACCAGGCCTTTTTACTGTGAAAATGGCACTTTGGGACTGTGAAAGTGACATTTTGGCCCTGTTGTCCCAAACTGCCCCAGCACTTCCCACATTGCTCAAAGTGGCTAGCTTTCATCCCAACACAGTTTATAGGGCCATACGGTACATAGTTTTCAAGTTACAGACTAAGCTAAGCAAAATGAATCTTTTTTTTTTTACTGTGAAAATGGCACTTTGGGACTGTGAAAGGGTTGGGGTTAGGGTTAGGGTTTTGGCCCTGTTGTCCCAAACTGCCCCAGCACTTCCCACATTGCTCAAAGTGGCTAGCTTTCATCCCAACACAGTTTATAGGGCCATACGGTACATAGTTTTCAAGTTACAGACTAAGCTAAGCAAAATGAATCTTTTTTTTTTTACTGTGAAAATGGCACTTTGGGACTGTGAAAGGGTTGGGGTTAGGGTTAGGGTTTTGGCCCTGTTGTCCCAAACTGCCCCAGCACTTCCCACATTGCTCAAAGTGGCTAGCTTTCATCCCAACACAGTTTATAGGGCCATACGGTACATAGTTTTCAAGTTACAGACTAAGCTAAGCAAAAGTGAACCAGGCCTTTTTACTGTGAAAATGGCACTTTGGGACTGTGAAAGTGACATTTTGGCCCTGTTGTCCCAAACTGCCCCAGCACTTCCCACATTGCTCAAAGTGGCTAGCTTTCATCCCAACACAGTTTATAGGGCCATACGGTACATAGTTTTCAAGTTACAGACTAAGCTAAGCAAAATGAATCTTTTTTTTTTTACTGTGAAAATGGCACTTTGGGACTGTGAAAGGGTTGGGGTTAGGGTTAGGGTTTTGGCCCTGTTGTCCCAAACTGCCCCAGCACTTCCCACATTGCTCAAAGTGGCTAGCTTTCATCCCAACACAGTTTATAGGGCCATACGGTACATAGTTTTCAAGTTACAGACTAAGCTAAGCAAAAGTGAACCAGGCCTTTTTACTGTGAAAATGGCACTTTGGGACTGTGAAAGTGACATTTTGGCCCTGTTGTCCCAAACTGCCCCAGCACTTCCCACATTGCTCAAAGTGGCTAGCTTTCATCCCAACACAGTTTATAGGGCCATACGGTACATAGTTTTCAAGTTACAGACTAAGCTAAGCAAAATGAATCTTTTTTTTTTTACTGTGAAAATGGCACTTTGGGACTGTGAAAGGGTTGGGGTTAGGGTTAGGGTTTTGGCCCTGTTGTCCCAAACTGCCCCAGCACTTCCCACATTGCTCAAAGTGGCTAGCTTTCATCCCAACACAGTTTATAGGGCCATACGGTACATAGTTTTCAAGTTACAGACTAAGCTAAGCAAAATGAATCTTTTTTTTTTTACTGTGAAAATGGCACTTTGGGACTGTGAAAGGGTTAGGGTTAGGGTTAGGGTTTTGGCCCTGTTGTCCCAAACTGCCCCAGCACTTCCCACATTGCTCAAAGTGGCTAGCTTTCATCCCAACACAGTTTATAGGGCCATACGGTACATAGTTTTCAAGTTACAGACTAAGCTAAGCAAAAGTGAACCAGGCCTTTTTACTGTGAAAATGACACTTTGGGACTGTGAAAGTGACATTTTGGCCCTGTTGTCCCAAACTGCCCCAGCACTTCCCACATTGCTCAAAGTGGCTAGCTTTCATCCCAACACAGTTTATAGGGCCATACGGTACATAGTTTTCAAGTTACAGACTAAGCTAAGCAAAATGAATCTTTTTTTTTTTACTGTGAAAATGGCACTTTGGGACTGTGAAAGGGTTAGGGTTAGGGTTAGGGTTTTGGCCCTGTTGTCCCAAACTGCCCCAGCACTTCCCACATTGCTCAAAGTGGCTAGCTTTCATCCCAACACAGTTTATAGGGCCATACGGTACATAGTTTTCAAGTTACAGACTAAGTTAAGCAAAAGTGAACCAGGCCTTTTTACTGTGAAAATGGCACTTTGGGACTGTGAAAGTGACATTTTGGCCCTGTTGTCCCAAACTGCCCCAGCACTTCCCACATTGCTCAAAGTGGCTAGCTTTCATCCCAACACAGTTTATAGGGCCATACGGTACATAGTTTTCAAGTTACAGACTAAGCTAAGCAAAATGAATCTTTTTTTTTTTACTGTGAAAATGGCACTTTGGGACTGTGAAAGGGTTAGGGTTAGGGTTAGGGTTTTGGCCCTGTTGTCCCAAACTGCCCCAGCACTTCCCACATTGCTCAAAGTGGCTAGCTTTCATCCCAACACAGTTTATAGGGCCATACGGTACATAGTTTTCAAGTTACAGACTAAGCTAAGCAAAAGTGAACCAGGCCTTTTTACTGTGAAAATGGCACTTTGGGACTGTGAAAGTGACATTTTGGCCCTGTTGTCCCAAACTGCCCCAGCACTTCCCACATTGCTCAAAGTGGCTAGCTTTCATCCCAACACAGTTTATAGGGCCATACGGTACATAGTTTTCAAGTTACAGACTAAGCTAAGCAAAATGAATCTTTTTTTTTTTACTGTGAAAATGGCACTTTGGGACTGTGAAAGGGTTGGGGTTAGGGTTAGGGTTTTGGCCCTGTTGTCCCAAACTGCCCCAGCACTTCCCACATTGCTCAAAGTGGCTAGCTTTCATCCCAACACAGTTTATAGGGCCATACGGTACATAGTTTTCAAGTTACAGACTAAGCTAAGCAAAATGAATCTTTTTTTTTTTACTGTGAAAATGGCACTTTGGGACTGTGAAAGGGTTGGGGTTAGGGTTAGGGTTTTGGCCCTGTTGTCCCAAACTGCCCCAGCACTTCCCACATTGCTCAAAGTGGCTAGCTTTCATCCCAACACAGTTTATAGGGCCATACGGTACATAGTTTTCAAGTTACAGACTAAGCTAAGCAAAATGAATCTTTTTTTTTTTACTGTGAAAATGGCACTTTGGGACTGTGAAAGGGTTGGGGTTAGGGTTAGGGTTTTGGCCCTGTTGTCCCAAACTGCCCCAGCACTTCCCACATTGCTCAAAGTGGCTAGCTTTCATCCCAACACAGTTTATAGGGCCATACGGTACATAGTTTTCAAGTTACAGACTAAGCTAAGCAAAATGAATCTTTTTTTTTTTACTGTGAAAATGGCACTTTGGGACTGTGAAAGGGTTAGGGTTAGGGTTAGGGTTTTGGCCCTGTTGTCCCAAACTGCCCCAGCACTTCCCACATTGCTCAAAGTGGCTAGCTTTCATCCCAACACAGTTTATAGGGCCATACGGTACATAGTTTTCAAGTTACAGACTAAGCTAAGCAAAAGTGAACCAGGCCTTTTTACTGTGAAAATGGCACTTTGGGACTGTGAAAGTGACATTTTGGCCCTGTTGTCCCAAACTGCCCCAGCACTTCCCACATTGCTCAAAGTGGCTAGCTTTCATCCCAACACAGTTTATAGGGCCATACGGTACATAGTTTTCAAGTTACAGACTAAGCTAAGCAAAATGAATCTTTTTTTTTTTACTGTGAAAATGGCACTTTGGGACTGTGAAAGGGTTAGGGTTAGGGTTAGGGTTTTGGCCCTGTTGTCCCAAACTGCCCCAGCACTTCCCACATTGCTCAAAGTGGCTAGCTTTCATCCCAACACAGTTTATAGGGCCATACGGTACATAGTTTTCAAGTTACAGACTAAGCTAAGCAAAAGTGAACCAGGCCTTTTTACTGTGAAAATGGCACTTTGGGACTGTGAAAGTGACATTTTGGCCCTGTTGTCCCAAACTGCCCCAGCACTTCCCACATTGCTCAAAGTGGCTAGCTTTCATCCCAACACAGTTTATAGGGCCATACGGTACATAGTTTTCAAGTTACAGACTAAGCTAAGCAAAATTAATCTTTTTTTTTTTACTGTGAAAATGGCACTTTGGGACTGTGAAAGGGTTGGGGTTAGGGTTAGGGTTTTGGCCCTGTTGTCCCAAACTGCCCCAGCACTTCCCACATTGCTCAAAGTGGCTAGCTTTCATCCCAACACAGTTTATAGGGCCATACGGTACATAGTTTTCAAGTTACAGACTAAGCTAAGCAAAATGAATCTTTTTTTTTTTACTGTGAAAATGGCACTTTGGGACTGTGAAAGGGTTAGGGTTAGGGTTAGGGTTTTGGCCCTGTTGTCCCAAACTGCCCCAGCACTTCCCACATTGCTCAAAGTGGCTAGCTTTCATCCCAACACAGTTTATAGGGCCATACGGTACATAGTTTTCAAGTTACAGACTAAGCTAAGCAAAAGTGAACCAGGCCTTTTTACTGTGAAAATGGCACTTTGGGACTGTGAAAGTGACATTTTGGCCCTGTTGTCCCAAACTGCCCCAGCACTTCCCACATTGCTCAAAGTGGCTAGCTTTCATCCCAACACAGTTTATAGGGCCATACGGTACATAGTTTTCAAGTTACAGACTAAGCTAAGCAAAATTAATCTTTTTTTTTTACTGTGAAAATGGCACTTTGGGACTGTGAAAGGGTTGGGGTTAGGGTTAGGGTTTTGGCCCTGTTGTCCCAAACTGCCCCAGCACTTCCCACATTGCTCAAAGTGGCTAGCTTTCATCCCAACACAGTTTATAGGGCCATACGGTACATAGTTTTCAAGTTACAGACTAAGCTAAGCAAAAGTGAACCAGGCCTTTTTACTGTGAAAATGGCACTTTGGGACTGTGAAAGTGACATTTTGGCCCTGTTGTCCCAAACTGCCCCAGCACTTCCCACATTGCTCAAAGTGGCTAGCTTTCATCCCAACACAGTTTATAGGGCCATACGGTACATAGTTTTCAAGTTACAGACTAAGCTAAGCAAAAGTGAACCAGGCCTTTTTACTGTGAAAATGGCACTTTGGGACTGTGAAAGTGACATTTTGGCCCTGTTGTCCCAAACTGCCCCAGCACTTCCCACATTGCTCAAAGTGGCTAGCTTTCATCCCAACACAGTTTATAGGGCCATACGGTACATAGTTTTCAAGTTACAGACTAAGCTAAGCAAAATGAATCTTTTTTTTTTTACTGTGAAAATGGCACTTTGGGACTGTGAAAGGGTTGGGGTTAGGGTTAGGGTTTTGGCCCTGTTGTCCCAAACTGCCCCAGCACTTCCCACATTGCTCAAAGTGGCTAGCTTTCATCCCAACACAGTTTATAGGGCCATACGGTACATAGTTTTCAAGTTACAGACTAAGCTAAGCAAAATGAATCTTTTTTTTTTACTGTGAAAATGGCACTTTGGGACTGTGAAAGGGTTGGGGTTAGGGTTAGGGTTTTGGCCCTGTTGTCCCAAACTGCCCCAGCACTTCCCACATTGCTCAAAGTGGCTAGCTTTCATCCCAACACAGTTTATAGGGCCATACGGTACATAGTTTTCAAGTTACAGACTAAGCTAAGCAAAAGTGAACCAGGCCTTTTTACTGTGAAAATGGCACTTTGGGACTGTGAAAGTGACATTTTGGCCCTGTTGTCCCAAACTGCCCCAGCACTTCCCACATTGCTCAAAGTGGCTAGCTTTCATCCCAACACAGTTTATAGGGCCATACGGTACATAGTTTTCAAGTTACAGACTAAGCTAAGCAAAATGAATCTTTTTTTTTTTACTGTGAAAATGGCACTTTGGGACTGTGAAAGGGTTGGGGTTAGGGTTAGAGTTTTGGCCCTGTTGTCCCAAACTGCCCCAGCACTTCCCACATTGCTCAAAGTGGCTAGCTTTCATCCCAACACAGTTTATAGGGCCATACGGTACATAGTTTTCAAGTTACAGACTAAGCTAAGCAAAATGAATCTTTTTTTTTTTACTGTGAAAATGGCACTTTGGGACTGTGAAAGGGTTGGGGTTAGGGTTAGGGTTTTGGCCCTGTTGTCCCAAACTGCCCCAGCACTTCCCACATTGCTCAAAGTGGCTAGCTTTCATCCCAACACAGTTTATAGGGCCATACGGTACATAGTTTTCAAGTTACAGACTAAGCTAAGCAAAATGAATCTTTTTTTTTTACTGTGAAAATGGCACTTTGGGACTGTGAAAGGGTTGGGGTTAGGGTTAGGGTTTTGGCCCTGTTGTCCCAAACTGCCCCAGCACTTCCCACATTGCTCAAAGTGGCTAGCTTTCATCCCAACACAGTTTATAGGGCCATACGGTACATAGTTTTCAAGTTACAGACTAAGCTAAGCAAAATGAATCTTTTTTTTTTTACTGTGAAAATGGCACTTTGGGACTGTGAAAGGGTTAGGGTTAGGGTTAGGGTTTTGGCCCTGTTGTCCCAAACTGCCCCAGCACTTCCCACATTGCTCAAAGTGGCTAGCTTTCATCCCAACACAGTTTATAGGGCCATACGGTACATAGTTTTCAAGTTACAGACTAAGCTAAGCAAAAGTGAACCAGGCCTTTTTACTGTGAAAATGGCACTTTGGGACTGTGAAAGTGACATTTTGGCCCTGTTGTCCCAAACTGCCCCAGCACTTCCCACATTGCTCAAAGTGGCTAGCTTTCATCCCAACACAGTTTATAGGGCCATACGGTACATAGTTTTCAAGTTACAGACTAAGCTAAGCAAAATGAATCTTTTTTTTTTTACTGTGAAAATGGCACTTTGGGACTGTGAAAGGGTTAGGGTTAGGGTTAGGGTTTTGGCCCTGTTGTCCCAAACTGCCCCAGCACTTCCCACATTGCTCAAAGTGGCTAGCTTTCATCCCAACACAGTTTATAGGGCCATACGGTACATAGTTTTCAAGTTACAGACTAAGCTAAGCAAAAGTGAACCAGGCCTTTTTACTGTGAAAATGGCACTTTGGGACTGTGAAAGTGACATTTTGGCCCTGTTGTCCCAAACTGCCCCAGCACTTCCCACATTGCTCAAAGTGGCTAGCTTTCATCCCAACACAGTTTATAGGGCCATACGGTACATAGTTTTCAAGTTACAGACTAAGCTAAGCAAAATTAATCTTTTTTTTTTTACTGTGAAAATGGCACTTTGGGACTGTGAAAGGGTTGGGGTTAGGGTTAGGGTTTTGGCCCTGTTGTCCCAAACTGCCCCAGCACTTCCCACATTGCTCAAAGTGGCTAGCTTTCATCCCAACACAGTTTATAGGGCCATACGGTACATAGTTTTCAAGTTACAGACTAAGCTAAGCAAAATGAATCTTTTTTTTTTTACTGTGAAAATGGCACTTTGGGACTGTGAAAGGGTTAGGGTTAGGGTTAGGGTTTTGGCCCTGTTGTCCCAAACTGCCCCAGCACTTCCCACATTGCTCAAAGTGGCTAGCTTTCATCCCAACACAGTTTATAGGGCCATACGGTACATAGTTTTCAAGTTACAGACTAAGCTAAGCAAAAGTGAACCAGGCCTTTTTACTGTGAAAATGGCACTTTGGGACTGTGAAAGTGACATTTTGGCCCTGTTGTCCCAAACTGCCCCAGCACTTCCCACATTGCTCAAAGTGGCTAGCTTTCATCCCAACACAGTTTATAGGGCCATACGGTACATAGTTTTCAAGTTACAGACTAAGCTAAGCAAAATTAATCTTTTTTTTTTACTGTGAAAATGGCACTTTGGGACTGTGAAAGGGTTGGGGTTAGGGTTAGGGTTTTGGCCCTGTTGTCCCAAACTGCCCCAGCACTTCCCACATTGCTCAAAGTGGCTAGCTTTCATCCCAACACAGTTTATAGGGCCATACGGTACATAGTTTTCAAGTTACAGACTAAGCTAAGCAAAAGTGAACCAGGCCTTTTTACTGTGAAAATGGCACTTTGGGACTGTGAAAGTGACATTTTGGCCCTGTTGTCCCAAACTGCCCCAGCACTTCCCACATTGCTCAAAGTGGCTAGCTTTCATCCCAACACAGTTTATAGGGCCATACGGTACATAGTTTTCAAGTTACAGACTAAGCTAAGCAAAAGTGAACCAGGCCTTTTTACTGTGAAAATGGCACTTTGGGACTGTGAAAGTGACATTTTGGCCCTGTTGTCCCAAACTGCCCCAGCACTTCCCACATTGCTCAAAGTGGCTAGCTTTCATCCCAACACAGTTTATAGGGCCATACGGTACATAGTTTTCAAGTTACAGACTAAGCTAAGCAAAATGAATCTTTTTTTTTTACTGTGAAAATGGCACTTTGGGACTGTGAAAGGGTTGGGGTTAGGGTTAGGGTTTTGGCCCTGTTGTCCCAAACTGCCCCAGCACTTCCCACATTGCTCAAAGTGGCTAGCTTTCATCCCAACACAGTTTATAGGGCCATACGGTACATAGTTTTCAAGTTACAGACTAAGCTAAGCAAAAGTGAACCAGGCCTTTTTACTGTGAAAATGGCACTTTGGGACTGTGAAAGTGACATTTTGGCCCTGTTGTCCCAAACTGCCCCAGCACTTCCCACATTGCTCAAAGTGGCTAGCTTTCATCCCAACACAGTTTATAGGGCCATACGGTACATAGTTTTCAAGTTACAGACTAAGCTAAGCAAAATGAATCTTTTTTTTTTTACTGTGAAAATGGCACTTTGGGACTGTGAAAGGGTTGGGGTTAGGGTTAGGGTTTTGGCCCTGTTGTCCCAAACTGCCCCAGCACTTCCCACATTGCTCAAAGTGGCTAGCTTTCATCCCAACACAGTTTATAGGGCCATACGGTACATAGTTTTCAAGTTACAGACTAAGCTAAGCAAAATGAATCTTTTTTTTTTTACTGTGAAAATGGCACTTTGGGACTGTGAAAGGGTTAGGGTTAGGGTTAGGGTTTTGGCCCTGTTGTCCCAAACTGCCCCAGCACTTCCCACATTGCTCAAAGTGGCTAGCTTTCATCCCAACACAGTTTATAGGGCCATACGGTACATAGTTTTCAAGTTACAGACTAAGCTAAGCAAAAGTGAACCAGGCCTTTTTACTGTGAAAATGGCACTTTGGGACTGTGAAAGTGACATTTTGGCCCTGTTGTCCCAAACTGCCCCAGCACTTCCCACATTGCTCAAAGTGGCTAGCTTTCATCCCAACACAGTTTATAGGGCCATACGGTACATAGTTTTCTAGTTACAGACTAAGCTAAGCAAAATGAATCTTTTTTTTTTTACTGTGAAAATGGCACTTTGGGACTGTGAAAGGGTTAGGGTTAGGGTTAGGGTTTTGGCCCTGTTGTCCCAAACTGCCCCAGCACTTCCCACATTGCTCAAAGTGGCTAGCTTTCATCCCAACACAGTTTATAGGGCCATACGGTACATAGTTTTCAAGTTACAGACTAAGCTAAGCAAAAGTGAACCAGGCCTTTTTACTGTGAAAATGGCACTTTGGGACTGTGAAAGTGACATTTTGGCCCTGTTGTCCCAAACTGCCCCAGCACTTCCCACATTGCTCAAAGTGGCTAGCTTTCATCCCAACACAGTTTATAGGGCCATACGGTACATAGTTTTCAAGTTACAGACTAAGCTAAGCAAAATTAATCTTTTTTTTTTTACTGTGAAAATGGCACTTTGGGACTGTGAAAGGGTTAGGGTTAGGGTTAGGGTTTTGGCCCTGTTGTCCCAAACTGCCCCAGCACTTCCCACATTGCTCAAAGTGGCTAGCTTTCATCCCAACACAGTTTATAGGGCCATACGGTACATAGTTTTCAAGTTACAGACTAAGCTAAGCAAAAGTGAACCAGGCCTTTTTACTGTGAAAATGGCACTTTGGGACTGTGAAAGTGACATTTTGGCCCTGTTGTCCCAAACTGCCCCAGCACTTCCCACATTGCTCAAAGTGGCTAGCTTTCATCCCAACACAGTTTATAGGGCCATACGGTACATAGTTTTCAAGTTACAGACTAAGCTAAGCAAAATTAATCTTTTTTTTTTTACTGTGAAAATGGCACTTTGGGACTGTGAAAGGGTTGGGGTTAGGGTTAGGGTTTTGGCCCTGTTGTCCCAAACTGCCCCAGCACTTCCCACATTGCTCAAAGTGGCTAGCTTTCATCCCAACACAGTTTATAGGGCCATACGGTACATAGTTTTCAAGTTACAGACTAAGCTAAGCAAAATGAATCTTTTTTTTTTTACTGTGAAAATGGCACTTTGGGACTGTGAAAGGGTTAGGGTTAGGGTTAGGGTTTTGGCCCTGTTGTCCCAAACTGCCCCAGCACTTCCCACATTGCTCAAAGTGGCTAGCTTTCATCCCAACACAGTTTATAGGGCCATACGGTACATAGTTTTCAAGTTACAGACTAAGCTAAGCAAAAGTGAACCAGGCCTTTTTACTGTGAAAATGGCACTTTGGGACTGTGAAAGTGACATTTTGGCCCTGTTGTCCCAAACTGCCCCAGCACTTCCCACATTGCTCAAAGTGGCTAGCTTTCATCCCAACACAGTTTATAGGGCCATACGGTACATAGTTTTCAAGTTACAGACTAAGCTAAGCAAAATGAATCTTTTTTTTTTTACTGTGAAAATGGCACTTTGGGACTGTGAAAGGGTTGGGGTTAGGGTTAGGGTTTTGGCCCTGTTGTCCCAAACTGCCCCAGCACTTCCCACATTGCTCAAAGTGGCTAGCTTTCATCCCAACACAGTTTATAGGGCCATACGGTACATAGTTTTCAAGTTACAGACTAAGCTAAGCAAAATGAATCTTTTTTTTTTACTGTGAAAATGGCACTTTGGGACTGTGAAAGGGTTGGGGTTAGGGTTAGGGTTTTGGCCCTGTTGTCCCAAACTGCCCCAGCACTTCCCACATTGCTCAAAGTGGCTAGCTTTCATCCCAACACAGTTTATAGGGCCATACGGTACATAGTTTTCAAGTTACAGACTAAGCTAAGCAAAAGTGAACCAGGCCTTTTTACTGTGAAAATGGCACTTTGGGACTGTGAAAGTGACATTTTGGCCCTGTTGTCCCAAACTGCCCCAGCACTTCCCACATTGCTCAAAGTGGCTAGCTTTCATCCCAACACAGTTTATAGGGCCATACGGTACATAGTTTTCAAGTTACAGACTAAGCTAAGCAAAATGAATCTTTTTTTTTTTACTGTGAAAATGGCACTTTGGGACTGTGAAAGGGTTGGGGTTAGGGTTAGGGTTTTGGCCCTGTTGTCCCAAACTGCCCCAGCACTTCCCACATTGCTCAAAGTGGCTAGCTTTCATCCCAACACAGTTTATAGGGCCATACGGTACATAGTTTTCAAGTTACAGACTAAGCTAAGCAAAATGAATCTTTTTTTTTTTACTGTGAAAATGGCACTTTGGGACTGTGAAAGGGTTAGGGTTAGGGTTAGGGTTTTGGCCCTGTTGTCCCAAACTGCCCCAGCACTTCCCACATTGCTCAAAGTGGCTAGCTTTCATCCCAACACAGTTTATAGGGCCATACGGTACATAGTTTTCAAGTTACAGACTAAGCTAAGCAAAAGTGAACCAGGCCTTTTTACTGTGAA
Organism: Protomyctophum bolini; assembly: GCF_963924005.1. NCBI lineage: Eukaryota > Metazoa > Chordata > Actinopteri > Myctophiformes > Myctophidae > Protomyctophum > Protomyctophum bolini. Next base: position 159,447 of record NW_027665767.1, on the reverse strand, counting down.
AATGGCACTTTGGGACTGTGAAAGTGACATTTTGGCCCTGTTGTCCCAAACTGCCCCAGCACTTCCCACATTGCTCAAAGTGGCTAGCTTTCATCCCAACACAGTTTATAGGGCCATACGGTACATAGTTTTCAAGTTACAGACTAAGCTAAGCAAAATGAATCTTTTTTTTTTACTGTGAAAATGGCACTTTGGGACTGTGAAAGGGTTGGGGTTAGGGTTAGGGTTTTGGCCCTGTTGTCCCAAACTGCCCCAGCACTTCCCACATTGCTCAAAGTGGCTAGCTTTCATCCCAACACAGTTTATAGGGCCATACGGTACATAGTTTTCAAGTTACAGACTAAGCTAAGCAAAAGTGAACCAGGCCTTTTTACTGTGAAAATGGCACTTTGGGACTGTGAAAGTGACATTTTGGCCCTGTTGTCCCAAACTGCCCCAGCACTTCCCACATTGCTCAAAGTGGCTAGCTTTCATCCCAACACAGTTTATAGGGCCATACGGTACATAGTTTTCAAGTTACAGACTAAGCTAAGCAAAATGAATCTTTTTTTTTTTACTGTGAAAATGGCACTTTGGGACTGTGAAAGGGTTGGGGTTAGGGTTAGGGTTTTGGCCCTGTTGTCCCAAACTGCCCCAGCACTTCCCACATTGCTCAAAGTGGCTAGCTTTCATCCCAACACAGTTTATAGGGCCATACGGTACATAGTTTTCAAGTTACAGACTAAGCTAAGCAAAATGAATCTTTTTTTTTTTACTGTGAAAATGGCACTTTGGGACTGTGAAAGGGTTAGGGTTAGGGTTAGGGTTTTGGCCCTGTTGTCCCAAACTGCCCCAGCACTTCCCACATTGCTCAAAGTGGCTAGCTTTCATCCCAACACAGTTTATAGGGCCATACGGTACATAGTTTTCAAGTTACAGACTAAGCTAAGCAAAAGTGAACCAGGCCTTTTTACTGTGAAAATGGCACTTTGGGACTGTGAAAGTGACATTTTGGCCCTGTTGTCCCAAACTGCCCCAGCACTTCCCACATTGCTCAAAGTGGCTAGCTTTCATCCCAACACAGTTTATAGGGCCATACGGTACATAGTTTTCAAGTTACAGACTAAGCTAAGCAAAATGAATCTTTTTTTTTTTACTGTGAAAATGGCACTTTGGGACTGTGAAAGGGTTAGGGTTAGGGTTAGGGTTTTGGCCCTGTTGTCCCAAACTGCCCCAGCACTTCCCACATTGCTCAAAGTGGCTAGCTTTCATCCCAACACAGTTTATAGGGCCATACGGTACATAGTTTTCAAGTTACAGACTAAGCTAAGCAAAAGTGAACCAGGCCTTTTTACTGTGAAAATGGCACTTTGGGACTGTGAAAGTGACATTTTGGCCCTGTTGTCCCAAACTGCCCCAGCACTTCCCACATTGCTCAAAGTGGCTAGCTTTCATCCCAACACAGTTTATAGGGCCATACGGTACATAGTTTTCAAGTTACAGACTAAGCTAAGCAAAATTAATCTTTTTTTTTTTACTGTGAAAATGGCACTTTGGGACTGTGAAAGGGTTAGGGTTAGGGTTAGGGTTTTGGCCCTGTTGTCCCAAACTGCCCCAGCACTTCCCACATTGCTCAAAGTGGCTAGCTTTCATCCCAACACAGTTTATAGGGCCATACGGTACATAGTTTTCAAGTTACAGACTAAGCTAAGCAAAAGTGAACCAGGCCTTTTTACTGTGAAAATGGCACTTTGGGACTGTGAAAGTGACATTTTGGCCCTGTTGTCCCAAACTGCCCCAGCACTTCCCACATTGCTCAAAGTGGCTAGCTTTCATCCCAACACAGTTTATAGGGCCATACGGTACATAGTTTTCAAGTTACAGACTAAGCTAAGCAAAATTAATCTTTTTTTTTTTACTGTGAAAATGGCACTTTGGGACTGTGAAAGGGTTGGGGTTAGGGTTAGGGTTTTGGCCCTGTTGTCCCAAACTGCCCCAGCACTTCCCACATTGCTCAAAGTGGCTAGCTTTCATCCCAACACAGTTTATAGGGCCATACGGTACATAGTTTTCAAGTTACAGACTAAGCTAAGCAAAATGAATCTTTTTTTTTTTACTGTGAAAATGGCACTTTGGGACTGTGAAAGGGTTAGGGTTAGGGTTAGGGTTTTGGCCCTGTTGTCCCAAACTGCCCCAGCACTTCCCACATTGCTCAAAGTGGCTAGCTTTCATCCCAACACAGTTTATAGGGCCATACGGTACATAGTTTTCAAGTTACAGACTAAGCTAAGCAAAAGTGAACCAGGCCTTTTTACTGTGAAAATGGCACTTTGGGACTGTGAAAGTGACATTTTGGCCCTGTTGTCCCAAACTGCCCCAGCACTTCCCACATTGCTCAAAGTGGCTAGCTTTCATCCCAACACAGTTTATAGGGCCATACGGTACATAGTTTTCAAGTTACAGACTAAGCTAAGCAAAATGAATCTTTTTTTTTTTACTGTGAAAATGGCACTTTGGGACTGTGAAAGGGTTGGGGTTAGGGTTAGGGTTTTGGCCCTGTTGTCCCAAACTGCCCCAGCACTTCCCACATTGCTCAAAGTGGCTAGCTTTCATCCCAACACAGTTTATAGGGCCATACGGTACATAGTTTTCAAGTTACAGACTAAGCTAAGCAAAATGAATCTTTTTTTTTTACTGTGAAAATGGCACTTTGGGACTGTGAAAGGGTTGGGGTTAGGGTTAGGGTTTTGGCCCTGTTGTCCCAAACTGCCCCAGCACTTCCCACATTGCTCAAAGTGGCTAGCTTTCATCCCAACACAGTTTATAGGGCCATACGGTACATAGTTTTCAAGTTACAGACTAAGCTAAGCAAAAGTGAACCAGGCCTTTTTACTGTGAAAATGGCACTTTGGGACTGTGAAAGTGACATTTTGGCCCTGTTGTCCCAAACTGCCCCAGCACTTCCCACATTGCTCAAAGTGGCTAGCTTTCATCCCAACACAGTTTATAGGGCCATACGGTACATAGTTTTCAAGTTACAGACTAAGCTAAGCAAAATGAATCTCTTTTTTTTTACTGTGAAAATGGCACTTTGGGACTGTGAAAGGGTTGGGGTTAGGGTTAGGGTTTTGGCCCTGTTGTCCCAAACTGCCCCAGCACTTCCCACATTGCTCAAAGTGGCTAGCTTTCATCCCAACACAGTTTATAGGGCCATACGGTACATAGTTTTCAAGTTACAGACTAAGCTAAGCAAAATGAATCTTTTTTTTTTACTGTGAAAATGGCACTTTGGGACTGTGAAAGGGTTAGGGTTAGGGTTAGGGTTTTGGCCCTGTTGTCCCAAACTGCCCCAGCACTTCCCACATTGCTCAAAGTGGCTAGCTTTCATCCCAACACAGTTTATAGGGCCATACGGTACATAGTTTTCAAGTTACAGACTAAGCTAAGCAAAAGTGAACCAGGCCTTTTTACTGTGAAAATGGCACTTTGGGACTGTGAAAGTGACATTTTGGCCCTGTTGTCCCAAACTGCCCCAGCACTTCCCACATTGCTCAAAGTGGCTAGCTTTCATCCCAACACAGTTTATAGGGCCATACGGTACATAGTTTTCAAGTTACAGACTAAGCTAAGCAAAATGAATCTTTTTTTTTTTACTGTGAAAATGGCACTTTGGGACTGTGAAAGGGTTAGGGTTAGGGTTAGGGTTTTGGCCCTGTTGTCCCAAACTGCCCCAGCACTTCCCACATTGCTCAAAGTGGCTAGCTTTCATCCCAACACAGTTTATAGGGCCATACGGTACATAGTTTTCAAGTTACAGACTAAGCTAAGCAAAAGTGAACCAGGCCTTTTTACTGTGAAAATGGCACTTTGGGACTGTGAAAGTGACATTTTGGCCCTGTTGTCCCAAACTGCCCCAGCACTTCCCACATTGCTCAAAGTGGCTAGCTTTCATCCCAACACAGTTTATAGGGCCATACGGTACATAGTTTTCAAGTTACAGACTAAGCTAAGCAAAATTAATCTTTTTTTTTTTACTGTGAAAATGGCACTTTGGGACTGTGAAAGGGTTGGGGTTAGGGTTAGGGTTTTGGCCCTGTTGTCCCAAACTGCCCCAGCACTTCCCACATTGCTCAAAGTGGCTAGCTTTCATCCCAACACAGTTTATAGGGCCATACGGTACATAGTTTTCAAGTTACAGACTAAGCTAAGCAAAAGTGAACCAGGCCTTTTTACTGTGAAAATGGCACTTTGGGACTGTGAAAGTGACATTTTGGCCCTGTTGTCCCAAACTGCCCCAGCACTTCCCACATTGCTCAAAGTGGCTAGCTTTCATCCCAACACAGTTTATAGGGCCATACGGTACATAGTTTTCAAGTTACAGACTAAGCTAAGCAAAATTAATCTTTTTTTTTTTACTGTGAAAATGGCACTTTGGGACTGTGAAAGGGTTGGGGTTAGGGTTAGGGTTTTGGCCCTGTTGTCCCAAACTGCCCCAGCACTTCCCACATTGCTCAAAGTGGCTAGCTTTCATCCCAACACAGTTTATAGGGCCATACGGTACATAGTTTTCAAGTTACAGACTAAGCTAAGCAAAATGAATCTTTTTTTTTTTACTGTGAAAATGGCACTTTGGGACTGTGAAAGGGTTAGGGTTAGGGTTAGGGTTTTGGCCCTGTTGTCCCAAACTGCCCCAGCACTTCCCACATTGCTCAAAGTGGCTAGCTTTCATCCCAACACAGTTTATAGGGCCATACGGTACATAGTTTTCAAGTTACAGACTAAGCTAAGCAAAAGTGAACCAGGCCTTTTTACTGTGAAAATGGCACTTTGGGACTGTGAAAGTGACATTTTGGCCCTGTTGTCCCAAACTGCCCCAGCACTTCCCACATTGCTCAAAGTGGCTAGCTTTCATCCCAACACAGTTTATAGGGCCATACGGTACATAGTTTTCAAGTTACAGACTAAGCTAAGCAAAATGAATCTTTTTTTTTTTACTGTGAAAATGGCACTTTGGGACTGTGAAAGGGTTAGGGTTAGGGTTAGGGTTTTGGCCCTGTTGTCCCAAACTGCCCCAGCACTTCCCACATTGCTCAAAGTGGCTAGCTTTCATCCCAACACAGTTTATAGGGCCATACGGTACATAGTTTTCAAGTTACAGACTAAGCTAAGCAAAAGTGAACCAGGCCTTTTTACTGTGAAAACGGCACTTTGGGACTGTGAAAGTGACATTTTGGCCCTGTTGTCCCAAACTGCCCCAGCACTTCCCACATTGCTCAAAGTGGCTAGCTTTCATCCCAACACAGTTTATAGGGCCATACGGTACATAGTTTTCAAGTTACAGACTAAGCTAAGCAAAAGTGAACCAGGCCTTTTTACTGTGAAAATGGCACTTTGGGACTGTGAAAGTGACATTTTGGCCCTGTTGTCCCAAACTGCCCCAGCACTTCCCACATTGCTCAAAGTGGCTAGCTTTCATCCCAACACAGTTTATAGGGCCATACGGTACATAGTTTTCAAGTTACAGACTAAGCTAAGCAAAATGAATCTTTTTTTTTTTACTGTGAAAATGGCACTTTGGGACTGTGAAAGGGTTAGGGTTAGGGTTAGGGTTTTGGCCCTGTTGTCCCAAACTGCCCCAGCACTTCCCACATTGCTCAAAGTGGCTAGCTTTCATCCCAACACAGTTTATAGGGCCATACGGTACATAGTTTTCAAGTTACAGACTAAGCTAAGCAAAAGTGAACCAGGCCTTTTTACTGTGAAAACGGCACTTTGGGGTTGTGAAAGTGACATTTTGGCCCTGTTGTCCCAAACTGCCCCAGCACTTCCCACATTGCTCAAAGTGGCTAGCTTTCATCCCAACACAGTTTATAGGGCCATACGGTACATAGTTTTCAAGTTACAGACTAAGCTAAGCAAAAGTGAACCAGGCCTTTTTACTGTGAAAATGGCACTTTGGGACTGTGAAAGTGACATTTTGGCCCTGTTGTCCCAAACTGCCCCAGCACTTCCCACATTGCTCAAAGTGGCTAGCTTTCATCCCAACACAGTTTATAGGGCCATACGGTACATAGTTTTCAAGTTACAGACTAAGCTAAGCAAAAGTGAACCAGGCCTTTTTACTGTGAAAACGGCACTTTGGGACTGTGAAAGTGACATTTTGGCCCTGTTGTCCCAAACTGCCCCAGCACTTCCCACATTGCTCAAAGTGGCTAGCTTTCATCCCAACACAGTTTATAGGGCCATACGGTACATAGTTTTCAAGTTACAGACTAAGCTAAGCAAAAGTGAACCAGGCCTTTTTACTGTGAAAATGGCACTTTGGGACTGTGAAAGTGACATTTTGGCCCTGTTGTCCCAAACTGCCCCAGCACTTCCCACATTGCTCAAAGTGGCTAGCTTTCATCCCAACACAGTTTATAGGGCCATACGGTACATAGTTTTCAAGTTACAGACTAAGCTAAGCAAAATGAATCTTTTTTTTTTTACTGTGAAAATGGCACTTTGGGACTGTGAAAGGGTTAGGGTTAGGGTTAGGGTTTTGGCCCTGTTGTCCCAAACTGCCCCAGCACTTCCCACATTGCTCAAAGTGGCTAGCTTTCATCCCAACACAGTTTATAGGGCCATACGGTACATAGTTTTCAAGTTACAGACTAAGCTAAGCAAAAGTGAACCAGGCCTTTTTACTGTGAAAATGGCACTTTGGGACTGTGAAAGTGACATTTTGGCCCTGTTGTCCCAAACTGCCCCAGCACTTCCCACATTGCTCAAAGTGGCTAGCTTTCATCCCAACACAGTTTATAGGGCCATACGGTACATAGTTTTCAAGTTACAGACTAAGCTAAGCAAAATGAATCTTTTTTTTTTTACTGTGAAAATGGCACTTTGGGACTGTGAAAGGGTTGGGGTTAGGGTTAGGGTTTTGGCCCTGTTGTCCCAAACTGCCCCAGCACTTCCCACATTGCTCAAAGTGGCTAGCTTTCATCCCAACACAGTTTATAGGGCCATACGGTACATAGTTTTCAAGTTACAGACTAAGCTAAGCAAAATGAATCTTTTTTTTTTTACTGTGAAAATGGCACTTTGGGACTGTGAAAGGGTTAGGGTTAGGGTTAGGGTTTTGGCCCTGTTGTCCCAAACTGCCCCAGCACTTCCCACATTGCTCAAAGTGGCTAGCTTTCATCCCAACACAGTTTATAGGGCCATACGGTACATAGTTTTCAAGTTACAGACTAAGCTAAGCAAAAGTGAACCAGGCCTTTTTACTGTGAAAATGGCACTTTGGGACTGTGAAAGTGACATTTTGGCCCTGTTGTCCCAAACTGCCCCAGCACTTCCCACATTGCTCAAAGTGGCTAGCTTTCATCCCAACACAGTTTATAGGGCCATACGGTACATAGTTTTCAAGTTACAGACTAAGCTAAGCAAAATGAATCTTTTTTTTTTTACTGTGAAAATGGCACTTTGGGACTGTGAAAGGGTTAGGGTTAGGGTTAGGGTTTTGGCCCTGTTGTCCCAAACTGCCCCAGCACTTCCCACATTGCTCAAAGTGGCTAGCTTTCATCCCAACACAGTTTATAGGGCCATACGGTACATAGTTTTCAAGTTACAGACTAAGCTAAGCAAAAGTGAACCAGGCCTTTTTACTGTGAAAATGGCACTTTGGGACTGTGAAAGTGACATTTTGGCCCTGTTGTCCCAAACTGCCCCAGCACTTCCCACATTGCTCAAAGTGGCTAGCTTTCATCCCAACACAGTTTATAGGGCCATACGGTACATAGTTTTCAAGTTACAGACTAAGCTAAGCAAAATGAATCTTTTTTTTTTTACTGTGAAAATGGCACTTTGGGACTGTGAAAGGGTTAGGGTTAGGGTTAGGGTTTTGGCCCTGTTGTCCCAAACTGCCCCAGCACTTCCCACATTGCTCAAAGTGGCTAGCTTTCATCCCAACACAGTTTATAGGGCCATACGGTACATAGTTTTCAAGTTACAGACTAAGCTAAGCAAAATTAATCTTTTTTTTTTTACTGTGAAAATGGCACTTTGGGACTGTGAAAGGGTTGGGGTTAGGGTTAGGGTTTTGGCCCTGTTGTCCCAAACTGCCCCAGCACTTCCCACATTGCTCAAAGTGGCTAGCTTTCATCCCAACACAGTTTATAGGGCCATACGGTACATAGTTTTCAAGTTACAGACTAAGCTAAGCAAAATGAATCTTTTTTTTTTTACTGTGAAAATGGCACTTTGGGACTGTGAAAGGGTTAGGGTTAGGGTTAGGGTTTTGGCCCTGTTGTCCCAAACTGCCCCAGCACTTCCCACATTGCTCAAAGTGGCTAGCTTTCATCCCAACACAGTTTATAGGGCCATACGGTACATAGTTTTCAAGTTACAGACTAAGCTAAGCAAAATTAATCTTTTTTTTTTTACTGTGAAAATGGCACTTTGGGACTGTGAAAGGGTTGGGGTTAGGGTTAGGGTTTTGGCCCTGTTGTCCCAAACTGCCCCAGCACTTCCCACATTGCTCAAAGTGGCTAGCTTTCATCCCAACACAGTTTATAGGGCCATACGGTACATAGTTTTCAAGTTACAGACTAAGCTAAGCAAAATGAATCTTTTTTTTTTTACTGTGAAAATGGCACTTTGGGACTGTGAAAGGGTTAGGGTTAGGATTAGGGTTTTGGCCCTGTTGTCCCAAACTGCCCCAGCACTTCCCACATTGCTCAAAGTGGCTAGCTTTCATCCCAACACAGTTTATAGGGCCATACGGTACATAGTTTTCAAGTTACAGACTAAGCTAAGCAAAAGTGAACCAGGCCTTTTTACTGTGAAAATGGCACTTTGGGACTGTGAAAGTGACATTTTGGCCCTGTTGTCCCAAACTGCCCCAGCACTTCCCACATTGCTCAAAGTGGCTAGCTTTCATCCCAACACAGTTTATAGGGCCATACGGTACATAGTTTTCAAGTTACAGACTAAGCTAAGCAAAATGAATCTTTTTTTTTTTACTGTGAAAATGGCACTTTGGGACTGTGAAAGGGTTAGGGTTAGGGTTAGGGTTTTGGCCCTGTTGTCCCAAACTGCCCCAGCACTTCCCACATTGCTCAAAGTGGCTAGCTTTCATCCCAACACAGTTTATAGGGCCATACGGTACATAGTTTTCAAGTTACAGACTAAGCTAAGCAAAATGAATCTTTTTTTTTTTACTGTGAAAATGGCACTTTGGGACTGTGAAAGGGTTAGGGTTAGGGTTAGGGTTTTGGCCCTGTTGTCCCAAACTGCCCCAGCACTTCCCACATTGCTCAAAGTGGCTAGCTTTCATCCCAACACAGTTTATAGGGCCATACGGTACATAGTTTTCAAGTTACAGACTAAGCTAAGCAAAATTAATCTTTTTTTTTTTACTGTGAAAATGGCACTTTGGGACTGTGAAAGGGTTGGGGTTAGGGTTAGGGTTTTGGCCCTGTTGTCCCAAACTGCCCCAGCACTTCCCACATTGCTCAAAGTGGCTAGCTTTCATCCCAACACAGTTTATAGGGCCATACGGTACATAGTTTTCAAGTTACAGACTAAGCTAAGCAAAATGAATCTTTTTTTTTTTACTGTGAAAATGGCACTTTGGGACTGTGAAAGGGTTAGGGTTAGGGTTAGGGTTTTGGCCCTGTTGTCCCAAACTGCCCCAGCACTTCCCACATTGCTCAAAGTGGCTAGCTTTCATCCCAACACAGTTTATAGGGCCATACGGTACATAGTTTTCAAGTTACAGACTAAGCTAAGCAAAAGTGAACCAGGCCTTTTTACTGTGAAAATGGCACTTTGGGACTGTGAAAGTGACATTTTGGCCCTGTTGTCCCAAACTGCCCCAGCACTTCCCACATTGCTCAAAGTGGCTAGCTTTCATCCCAACACAGTTTATAGGGCCATACGGTACATAGTTTTCAAGTTACAGACTAAGCTAAGCAAAATGAATCTTTTTTTTTTTACTGTGAAAATGGCACTTTGGGACTGTGAAAGGGTTAGGGTTAGGGTTAGGGTTTTGGCCCTGTTGTCCCAAACTGCCCCAGCACTTCCCACATTGCTCAAAGTGGCTAGCTTTCATCCCAACACAGTTTATAGGGCCATACGGTACATAGTTTTCAAGTTACAGACTAAGCTAAGCAAAAGTGAACCAGGCCTTTTTACTGTGAAAACGGCACTTTGGGACTGTGAAAGTGACATTTTGGCCCTGTTGTCCCAAACTGCCCCAGCACTTCCCACATTGCTCAAAGTGGCTAGCTTTCATCCCAACACAGTTTATAGGGCCATACGGTACATAGTTTTCAAGTTACAGACTAAGCTAAGCAAAATGAATCTTTTTTTTTTTACTGTGAAAATGGCACTTTGGGACTGTGAAAGGGTTAGGGTTAGGGTTAGGGTTTTGGCCCTGTTGTCCCAAACTGCCCCAGCACTTCCCACATTGCTCAAAGTGGCTAGCTTTCATCCCAACACAGTTTATAGGGCCATACGGTACATAGTTTTCAAGTTACAGACTAAGCTAAGCAAAATGAATCTTTTTTTTTTTACTGTGAAAATGGCACTTTGGGACTGTGAAAGGGTTAGGGTTAGGGTTAGGGTTTTGGCCCTGTTGTCCCAAACTGCCCCAGCACTTCCCACATTGCTCAAAGTGGCTAGCTTTCATCCCAACACAGTTTATAGGGCCATACGGTACATAGTTTTCAAGTTACAGACTAAGCTAAGCAAAAGTGAACCAGGCCTTTTTACTGTGAAAACGGCACTTTGGGACTGTGAAAGTGACATTTTGGCCCTGTTGTCCCAAACTGCCCCAGCACTTCCCACATTGCTCAAAGTGGCTAGCTTTCATCCCAACACAGTTTATAGGGCCATACGGTACATAGTTTTCAAGTTACAGACTAAGCTAAGCAAAAGTGAACCAGGCCTTTTTACTGTGAAAATGGCACTTTGGGACTGTGAAAGTGACATTTTGGCCCTGTTGTCCCAAACTGCCCCAGCACTTCCCACATTGCTCAAAGTGGCTAGCTTTCATCCCAACACAGTTTATAGGGCCATACGGTACATAGTTTTCAAGTTACAGACTAAGCTAAGCAAAATTAATCTTTTTTTTTTTACTGTGAAAATGGCACTTTGGGACTGTGAAAGGGTTAGGGTTAGGGTTAGGGTTTTGGCCCTGTTGTCCCAAACTGCCCCAGCACTTCCCACATTGCTCAAAGTGGCTAGCTTTCATCCCAACACAGTTTATAGGGCCATACGGTACATAGTTTTCAAGTTACAGACTAAGCTAAGCAAAAGTGAACCAGGCCTTTTTACTGTGAAAACGGCACTTTGGGACTGTGAAAGTGACATTTTGGCCCTGTTGTCCCAAACTGCCCCAGCACTTCCCACATTGCTCAAAGTGGCTAGCTTTCATCCCAACACAGTTTATAGGGCCATACGGTACATAGTTTTCAAGTTACAGACTAAGCTAAGCAAAAGTGAACCAGGCCTTTTTACTGTGAAAATGGCACTTTGGGACTGTGAAAGTGACATTTTGGCCCTGTTGTCCCAAACTGCCCCAGCACTTCCCACATTGCTCAAAGTGGCTAGCTTTCATCCCAACACAGTTTATAGGGCCATACGGTACATAGTTTTCAAGTTACAGACTAAGCTAAGCAAAAGTGAACCAGGCCTTTTTACTGTGAAAACGGCACTTTGGGACTGTGAAAGTGACATTTTGGCCCTGTTGTCCCAAACTGCCCCAGCACTTCCCACATTGCTCAAAGTGGCTAGCTTTCATCCCAACACAGTTTATAGGGCCATACGGTACATAGTTTTCAAGTTACAGACTAAGCTAAGCAAAAGTGAACCAGGCCTTTTTACTGTGAAAATGGCACTTTGGGACAGTGAAAGTGACATTTTGGCCCTGTTGTCCCAAACTGCCCCAGCACTTCCCACATTGCTCAAAGTGGCTAGCTTTCATCCCAACACAGTTTATAGGGCCATACGGTACATAGTTTTCAAGTTACAGACTAAGCTAAGCAAAATGAATCTTTTTTTTTTTACTGTGAAAATGGCACTTTGGGACTGTGAAAGGGTTAGGGTTAGGGTTAGGGTTTTGGCCCTGTTGTCCCAAACTGCCCCAGCACTTCCCACATTGCTCAAAGTGGCTAGCTTTCATCCCAACACAGTTTATAGGGCCATACGGTACATAGTTTTCAAGTTACAGACTAAGCTAAGCAAAAGTGAACCAGGCCTTTTTACTGTGAAAATGGCACTTTGGGACTGTGAAAGTGACATTTTGGCCCTGTTGTCCCAAACTGCCCCAGCACTTCCCACATTGCTCAAAGTGGCTAGCTTTCATCCCAACACAGTTTATAGGGCCATACGGTACATAGTTTTCAAGTTACAGACTAAGCTAAGCAAAATGAATCTTTTTTTTTTTACTGTGAAAATGGCACTTTGGGACTGTGAAAGGGTTAGGGTTAGGGTTAGGATTTTGGCCCTGTTGTCCCAAACTGCCCCAGCACTTCACACATTGCTCAAAGTGGCTAGCTTTCATCCCAACACAGTTTATAGGGCCATACGGTACATAGTTTTCAAGTTACAGACTAAGCTAAGCAAAAGTGAACCAGGCCTTTTTACTGTGAAAACGGCACTTTGGGACTGTGAAAGTGACATTTTGGCCCTGTTGTCCCAAACTGCCCCAGCACTTCCCACATTGCTCAAAGTGGCTAGCTTTCATCCCAACACAGTTTATAGGGCCATACGGTACATAGTTTTCAAGTTACAGACTAAGCTAAGCAAAAGTGAACCAGGCCTTTTTACTGTGAAAATGGCACTTTGGGACTGTGAAAGTGACATTTTGGCCCTGTTGTCCCAAACTGCCCCAGCACTTCCCACATTGCTCAAAGTGGCTAGCTTTCATCCCAACACAGTTTATAGGGCCATACGGTACATAGTTTTCAAGTTACAGACTAAGCTAAGCAAAATGAATCTTTTTTTTTTTACTGTGAAAATGGCACTTTGGGACTGTGAAAGGGTTAGGGTTAGGGTTAGGGTTTTGGCCCTGTTGTCCCAAACTGCCCCAGCACTTCCCACATTGCTCAAAGTGGCTAGCTTTCATCCCAACACAGTTTATAGGGCCATACGGTACATAGTTTTCAAGTTACAGACTAAGCTAAGCAAAAGTGAACCAGGCCTTTTTACTGTGAAAATGGCACTTTGGGACTGTGAAAGTGACATTTTGGCCCTGTTGTCCCAAACTGCCCCAGCACTTCCCACATTGCTCAAAGTGGCTAGCTTTCATCCCAACACAGTTTATAGGGCCATACGGTACATAGTTTTCAAGTTACAGACTAAGCTAAGCAAAAGTGAACCAGGCCTTTTTACTGTGAAAATGGCACTTTGGGACTGTGAAAGTGACATTTTGGCCCTGTTGTCCCAAACTGCCCCAGCACTTCCCACATTGCTCAAAGTGGCTAGCTTTCATCCCAACACAGTTTATAGGGCCATACGGTACATAGTTTTCAAGTTACAGACTAAGCTAAGCAAAAGTGAACCAGGCCTTTTTACTGTGAAAACGGCACTTTGGGACTGTGAAAGTGACATTTTGGCCCTGTTGTCCCAAACTGCCCCAGCACTTCCCACATTGCTCAAAGTGGCTAGCTTTCATCCCAACACAGTTTATAGGGCCATACGGTACATAGTTTTCAAGTTACAGACTAAGCTAAGCAAAAGTGAACCAGGCCTTTTTACTGTGAAAATGGCACTTTGGGACTGTGAAAGTGACATTTTGGCCCTGTTGTCCCAAACTGCCCCAGCACTTCCCACATTGCTCAAAGTGGCTAGCTTTCATCCCAACACAGTTTATAGGGCCATACGGTACATAGTTTTCAAGTTACAGACTAAGCTAAGCAAAAGTGAACCAGGCCTTTTTACTGTGAAAACGGCACTTTGGGACTGTGAAAGTGACATTTTGGCCCTGTTGTCCCAAACTGCCCCAGCACTTCCCACATTGCTCAAAGTGGCTAGCTTTCATCCCAACACAGTTTATAGGGCCATACGGTACATAGTTTTCAAGTTACAGACTAAGCTAAGCAAAAGTGAACCAGGCCTTTTTACTGTGAAAATGGCACTTTGGGACTGTGAAAGTGACATTTTGGCCCTGTTGTCCCAAACTGCCCCAGCACTTCCCACATTGCTCAAAGTGGCTAGCTTTCATCCCAACACAGTTTATAGGGCCATACGGTACATAGTTTTCAAGTTACAGACTAAGCTAAGCAAAATGAATCTTTTTTTTTTTTTACTGTGAAAATGGCACTTTGGGACTGTGAAAGGGTTAGGGTTAGGGTTAGGGTTTTGGCCCTGTTGTCCCAAACTGCCCCAGCACTTCCCACATTGCTCAAAGTGGCTAGCTTTCATCCCAACACAGTTTATAGGGCCATACGGTACATAGTTTTCAAGTTACAGACTAAGCTAAGCAAAAGTGAACCAGGCCTTTTTACTGTGAAAATGGCACTTTGGGACTGTGAAAGTGACATTTTGGCCCTGTTGTCCCAAACTGCCCCAGCACTTCCCACATTGCTCAAAGTGGCTAGCTTTCATCCCAACACAGTTTATAGGGCCATACGGTACATAGTTTTCAAGTTACAGACTAAGCTAAGCAAAAGTGAACCAGGCCTTTTTACTGTGAAAATGGCACTTTGGGACTGTGAAAGTGACATTTTGGCCCTGTTGTCCCAAACTGCCCCAGCACTTCCCACATTGCTCAAAGTGGCTAGCTTTCATCCCAACACAGTTTATAGGGCCATACGGTACATAGTTTTCAAGTTACAGACTAAGCTAAGCAAAAGTGAACCAGGCCTTTTTACTGTGAAAACGGCACTTTGGGACTGTGAAAGTGACATTTTGGCCCTGTTGTCCCAAACTGCCCCAGCACTTCCCACATTGCTCAAAGTGGCTAGCTTTCATCCCAACACAGTTTATAGGGCCATACGGTACATAGTTTTCAAGTTACAGACTAAGCTAAGCAAAAGTGAACCAGGCCTTTTTACTGTGAAAATGGCACTTTGGGACTGTGAAAGTGACATTTTGGCCCTGTTGTCCCAAACTGCCCCAGCACTTCCCACATTGCTCAAAGTGGCTAGCTTTCATCCCAACACAGTTTATAGGGCCATACGGTACATAGTTTTCAAGTTACAGACTAAGCTAAGCAAAATGAATCTTTTTTTTTTTACTGTGAAAATGGCACTTTGGGACTGTGAAAGGGTTAGGGTTAGGGTTAGGGTTTTGGCCCTGTTGTCCCAAACTGCCCCAGCACTTCCCACATTGCTCAAAGTGGCTAGCTTTCATCCCAACACAGTTTATAGGGCCATACGGTACATAGTTTTCAAGTTACAGACTAAGCTAAGCAAAAGTGAACCAGGCCTTTTTACTGTGAAAATGGCACTTTGGGACTGTGAAAGTGACATTTTGGCCCTGTTGTCCCAAACTGCCCCAGCACTTCCCACATTGCTCAAAGTGGCTAGCTTTCATCCCAACACAGTTTATAGGGCCATACGGTACATAGTTTTCAAGTTACAGACTAAGCTAAGCAAAATGAATCTTTTTTTTTTTACTGTGAAAATGGCACTTTGGGACTGTGAAAGGGTTGGGGTTAGGGTTAGGGTTTTGGCCCTGTTGTCCCAAACTGCCCCAGCACTTCCCACATTGCTCAAAGTGGCTAGCTTTCATCCCAACACAGTTTATAGGGCCATACGGTACATAGTTTTCAAGTTACAGACTAAGCTAAGCAAAATGAATCTTTTTTTTTTTACTGTGAAAATGGCACTTTGGGACTGTGAAAGGGTTGGGGTTAGGGTTAGGGTTTTGGCCCTGTTGTCCCAAACTGCCCCAGCACTTCCCACATTGCTCAAAGTGGCTAGCTTTCATCCCAACACAGTTTATAGGGCCATACGGTACATAGTTTTCAAGTTACAGACTAAGCTAAGCAAAAGTGAACCAGGCCTTTTTACTGTGAAAACGGCACTTTGGGACTGTGAAAGTGACATTTTGGCCCTGTTGTCCCAAACTGCCCCAGCACTTCCCACATTGCTCAAAGTGGCTAGCTTTCATCCCAACACAGTTTATAGGGCCATACGGTACATAGTTTTCAAGTTACAGACTAAGCTAAGCAAAATGAATCTTTTTTTTTTTACTGTGAAAATGGCACTTTGGGACTGTGAAAGGGTTAGGGTTAGGGTTAGGGTTTTGGCCCTGTTGTCCCAAACTGCCCCAGCACTTCCCACATTGCTCAAAGTGGCTAGCTTTCATCCCAACACAGTTTATAGGGCCATACGGTACATAGTTTTCAAGTTACAGACTAAGCTAAGCAAAAGTGAACCAGGCCTTTTTACTGTGAAAACGGCACTTTGGGACTGTGAAAGTGACATTTTGGCCCTGTTGTCCCAAACTGCCCCAGCACTTCCCACATTGCTCAAAGTGGCTAGCTTTCATCCCAACACAGTTTATAGGGCCATACGGTACATAGTTTTCAAGTTACAGACTAAGCTAAGCAAAAGTGAACCAGGCCTTTTTACTGTGAAAATGGCACTTTGGGACTGTGAAAGTGACATTTTGGCCCTGTTGTCCCAAACTGCCCCAGCACTTCCCACATTGCTCAAAGTGGCTAGCTTTCATCCCAACACAGTTTATAGGGCCATACGGTACATAGTTTTCAAGTTACAGACTAAGCTAAGCAAAATTAATCTTTTTTTTTTTACTGTGAAAATGGCACTTTGGGACTGTGAAAGGGTTAGGGTTAGGGTTAGGGTTTTGGCCCTGTTGTCCCAAACTGCCCCAGCACTTCCCACATTGCTCAAAGTGGCTAGCTTTCATCCCAACACAGTTTATAGGGCCATACGGTACATAGTTTTCAAGTTACAGACTAAGCTAAGCAAAAGTGAACCAGGCCTTTTTACTGTGAAAATGGCACTTTGGGACTGTGAAAGTGACATTTTGGCCCTGTTGTCCCAAACTGCCCCAGCACTTCCCACATTGCTCAAAGTGGCTAGCTTTCATCCCAACACAGTTTATAGGGCCATACGGTACATAGTTTTCAAGTTACAGACTAAGCTAAGCAAAATGAATCTTTTTTTTTTTACTGTGAAAATGGCACTTTGGGACTGTGAAAGGGTTGGGGTT
This sequence comes from Protomyctophum bolini, assembly GCF_963924005.1. Taxonomy (NCBI): domain Eukaryota; kingdom Metazoa; phylum Chordata; class Actinopteri; order Myctophiformes; family Myctophidae; genus Protomyctophum; species Protomyctophum bolini. Next base: position 142,299 of record NW_027665767.1, on the reverse strand, counting down.
AGGGTTAGGGTTTTGGCCCTGTTGTCCCAAACTGCCCCAGCACTTCCCACATTGCTCAAAGTGGCTAGCTTTCATCCCAACACAGTTTATAGGGCCATACGGTACATAGTTTTCAAGTTACAGACTAAGCTAAGCAAAATGAATCTTTTTTTTTTTACTGTGAAAATGGCACTTTGGGACTGTGAAAGGGTTAGGGTTAGGGTTAGGGTTTTGGCCCTGTTGTCCCAAACTGCCCCAGCACTTCCCACATTGCTCAAAGTGGCTAGCTTTCATCCCAACACAGTTTATAGGGCCATACGGTACATAGTTTTCAAGTTACAGACTAAGCTAAGCAAAAGTGAACCAGGCCTTTTTACTGTGAAAATGGCACTTTGGGACTGTGAAAGTGACATTTTGGCCCTGTTGTCCCAAACTGCCCCAGCACTTCCCACATTGCTCAAAGTGGCTAGCTTTCATCCCAACACAGTTTATAGGGCCATACGGTACATAGTTTTCAAGTTACAGACTAAGCTAAGCAAAATGAATCTTTTTTTTTTTACTGTGAAAATGGCACTTTGGGACTGTGAAAGGGTTGGGGTTAGGGTTAGGGTTTTGGCCCTGTTGTCCCAAACTGCCCCAGCACTTCCCACATTGCTCAAAGTTGCTAGCTTTCATCCCAACACAGTTTATAGGGCCATACGGTACATAGTTTTTAAGTTACAGACTAAGCTAAGCAAAAGTGAACCAGGCCTTTTTACTGTGAAAATGGCACTTTGGGACTGTGAAAGTGACATTTTGGCCCTGTTGTCCCAAACTGCCCCAGCACTTCCCACATTGCTCAAAGTGGCTAGCTTTCATCCCAACACAGTTTATAGGGCCATACGGTACATAGTTTTCAAGTTACAGACTAAGCTAAGCAAAATGAATCTTTTTTTTTTTACTGTGAAAATGGCACTTTGGGACTGTGAAAGGGTTGGGGTTAGGGTTAGGGTTTTGGCCCTGTTGTCCCAAACTGCCCCAGCACTTCCCACATTGCTCAAAGTGGCTAGCTTTCATCCCAACACAGTTTATAGGGCCATACGGTACATAGTTTTCAAGTTACAGACTAAGCTAAGCAAAATGAATCTTTTTTTTTTTACTGTGAAAATGGCACTTTGGGACTGTGAAAGGGTTAGGGTTAGGGTTAGGGTTTTGGCCCTGTTGTCCCAAACTGCCCCAGCACTTCCCACATTGCTCAAAGTGGCTAGCTTTCATCCCAACACAGTTTATAGGGCCATACGGTACATAGTTTTCAAGTTACAGACTAAGCTAAGCAAAAGTGAACCAGGCCTTTTTACTGTGAAAATGGCACTTTGGGACTGTGAAAGTGACATTTTGGCCCTGTTGTCCCAAACTGCCCCAGCACTTCCCACATTGCTCAAAGTGGCTAGCTTTCATCCCAACACAGTTTATAGGGCCATACGGTACATAGTTTTCAAGTTACAGACTAAGCTAAGCAAAATGAATCTTTTTTTTTTTACTGTGAAAATGGCACTTTGGGACTGTGAAAGGGTTAGGGTTAGGGTTAGGGTTTTGGCCCTGTTGTCCCAAACTGCCCCAGCACTTCCCACATTGCTCAAAGTGGCTAGCTTTCATCCCAACACAGTTTATAGGGCCATACGGTACATAGTTTTCAAGTTACAGACTAAGCTAAGCAAAAGTGAACCAGGCCTTTTTACTGTGAAAATGGCACTTTGGGACTGTGAAAGTGACATTTTGGCCCTGTTGTCCCAAACTGCCCCAGCACTTCCCACATTGCTCAAAGTGGCTAGCTTTCATCCCAACACAGTTTATAGGGCCATACGGTACATAGTTTTCAAGTTACAGACTAAGCTAAGCAAAATGAATCTTTTTTTTTTTACTGTGAAAATGGCACTTTGGGACTGTGAAAGGGTTGGGGTTAGGGTTAGGGTTTTGGCCCTGTTGTCCCAAACTGCCCCAGCACTTCCCACATTGCTCAAAGTGGCTAGCTTTCATCCCAACACAGTTTATAGGGCCATACGGTACATAGTTTTCAAGTTACAGACTAAGCTAAGCAAAATGAATCTTTTTTTTTTTACTGTGAAAATGGCACTTTGGGACTGTGAAAGGGTTAGGGTTAGGGTTAGGGTTTTGGCCCTGTTGTCCCAAACTGCCCCAGCACTTCCCACATTGCTCAAAGTGGCTAGCTTTCATCCCAACACAGTTTATAGGGCCATACGGTACATAGTTTTCAAGTTACAGACTAAGCTAAGCAAAAGTGAACCAGGCCTTTTTACTGTGAAAATGGCACTTTGGGACTGTGAAAGTGACATTTTGGCCCTGTTGTCCCAAACTGCCCCAGCACTTCCCACATTGCTCAAAGTGGCTAGCTTTCATCCCAACACAGTTTATAGGGCCATACGGTACATAGTTTTCAAGTTACAGACTAAGCTAAGCAAAATGAATCTTTTTTTTTTTACTGTGAAAATGGCACTTTGGGACTGTGAAAGGGTTGGGGTTAGGGTTAGGGTTTTGGCCCTGTTGTCCCAAACTGCCCCAGCACTTCCCACATTGCTCAAAGTTGCTAGCTTTCATCCCAACACAGTTTATAGGGCCATACGGTACATAGTTTTTAAGTTACAGACTAAGCTAAGCAAAAGTGAACCAGGCCTTTTTACTGTGAAAATGGCACTTTGGGACTGTGAAAGTGACATTTTGGCCCTGTTGTCCCAAACTGCCCCAGCACTTCCCACATTGCTCAAAGTGGCTAGCTTTCATCCCAACACAGTTTATAGGGCCATACGGTACATAGTTTTCAAGTTACAGACTAAGCTAAGCAAAATGAATCTTTTTTTTTTTACTGTGAAAATGGCACTTTGGGACTGTGAAAGGGTTGGGGTTAGGGTTAGGGTTTTGGCCCTGTTGTCCCAAACTGCCCCAGCACTTCCCACATTGCTCAAAGTGGCTAGCTTTCATCCCAACACAGTTTATAGGGCCATACGGTACATAGTTTTCAAGTTACAGACTAAGCTAAGCAAAATGAATCTTTTTTTTTTTACTGTGAAAATGGCACTTTGGGACTGTGAAAGGGTTAGGGTTAGGGTTAGGGTTTTGGCCCTGTTGTCCCAAACTGCCCCAGCACTTCCCACATTGCTCAAAGTGGCTAGCTTTCATCCCAACACAGTTTATAGGGCCATACGGTACATAGTTTTCAAGTTACAGACTAAGCTAAGCAAAAGTGAACCAGGCCTTTTTACTGTGAAAATGGCACTTTGGGACTGTGAAAGTGACATTTTGGCCCTGTTGTCCCAAACTGCCCCAGCACTTCCCACATTGCTCAAAGTGGCTAGCTTTCATCCCAACACAGTTTATAGGGCCATACGGTACATAGTTTTCAAGTTACAGACTAAGCTAAGCAAAATGAATCTTTTTTTTTTTACTGTGAAAATGGCACTTTGGGACTGTGAAAGGGTTAGGGTTAGGGTTAGGGTTTTGGCCCTGTTGTCCCAAACTGCCCCAGCACTTCCCACATTGCTCAAAGTGGCTAGCTTTCATCCCAACACAGTTTATAGGGCCATACGGTACATAGTTTTCAAGTTACAGACTAAGCTAAGCAAAAGTGAACCAGGCCTTTTTACTGTGAAAATGGCACTTTGGGACTGTGAAAGTGACATTTTGGCCCTGTTGTCCCAAACTGCCCCAGCACTTCCCACATTGCTCAAAGTGGCTAGCTTTCATCCCAACACAGTTTATAGGGCCATACGGTACATAGTTTTCAAGTTACAGACTAAGCTAAGCAAAATGAATCTTTTTTTTTTTACTGTGAAAATGGCACTTTGGGACTGTGAAAGGGTTGGGGTTAGGGTTAGGGTTTTGGCCCTGTTGTCCCAAACTGCCCCAGCACTTCCCACATTGCTCAAAGTGGCTAGCTTTCATCCCAACACAGTTTATAGGGCCATACGGTACATAGTTTTCAAGTTACAGACTAAGCTAAGCAAAAGTGAACCAGGCCTTTTTACTGTGAAAATGGCACTTTGGGACTGTGAAAGTGACATTTTGGCCCTGTTGTCCCAAACTGCCCCAGCACTTCCCACATTGCTCAAAGTGGCTAGCTTTCATCCCAACACAGTTTATAGGGCCATACGGTACATAGTTTTCAAGTTACAGACTAAGCTAAGCAAAATGAATCTTTTTTTTTTTACTGTGAAAATGGCACTTTGGGACTGTGAAAGGGTTGGGGTTAGGGTTAGGGTTTTGGCCCTGTTGTCCCAAACTGCCCCAGCACTTCCCACATTGCTCAAAGTTGCTAGCTTTCATCCCAACACAGTTTATAGGGCCATACGGTACATAGTTTTCAAGTTACAGACTAAGCTAAGCAAAAGTGAACCAGGCCTTTTTACTGTGAAAATGGCACTTTGGGACTGTGAAAGTGACATTTTGGCCCTGTTGTCCCAAACTGCCCCAGCACTTCCCACATTGCTCAAAGTGGCTAGCTTTCATCCCAACACAGTTTATAGGGCCATACGGTACATAGTTTTCAAGTTACAGACTAAGCTAAGCAAAATGAATCTTTTTTTTTTTACTGTGAAAATGGCACTTTGGGACTGTGAAAGGGTTGGGGTTAGGGTTAGGGTTTTGGCCCTGTAGTCCCAAACTGCCCCAGCACTTCCCACATTGCTCAAAGTGGCTAGCTTTCATCCCAACACAGTTTATAGGGCCATACGGTACATAGTTTTCAAGTTACAGACTAAGCTAAGCAAAATGAATCTTTTTTTTTTTACTGTGAAAATGGCACTTTGGGACTGTGAAAGGGTTAGGGTTAGGGTTAGGGTTTTGGCCCTGTTGTCCCAAACTGCCCCAGCACTTCCCACATTGCTCAAAGTGGCTAGCTTTCATCCCAACACAGTTTATAGGGCCATACGGTACATAGTTTTCAAGTTACAGACTAAGCTAAGCAAAAGTGAACCAGGCCTTTTTACTGTGAAAATGGCACTTTGGGACTGTGAAAGTGACATTTTGGCCCTGTTGTCCCAAACTGCCCCAGCACTTCCCACATTGCTCAAAGTGGCTAGCTTTCATCCCAACACAGTTTATAGGGCCATACGGTACATAGTTTTCAAGTTACAGACTAAGCTAAGCAAAATGAATCTTTTTTTTTTTACTGTGAAAATGGCACTTTGGGACTGTGAAAGGGTTAGGGTTAGGGTTAGGGTTTTGGCCCTGTTGTCCCAAACTGCCCCAGCACTTCCCACATTGCTCAAAGTGGCTAGCTTTCATCCCAACACAGTTTATAGGGCCATACGGTACATAGTTTTCAAGTTACAGACTAAGCTAAGCAAAAGTGAACCAGGCCTTTTTACTGTGAAAATGGCACTTTGGGACTGTGAAAGTGACATTTTGGCCCTGTTGTCCCAAACTGCCCCAGCACTTCCCACATTGCTCAAAGTGGCTAGCTTTCATCCCAACACAGTTTATAGGGCCATACGGTACATAGTTTTCAAGTTACAGACTAAGCTAAGCAAAATGAATCTTTTTTTTTTTACTGTGAAAATGGCACTTTGGGACTGTGAAAGGGTTGGGGTTAGGGTTAGGGTTTTGGCCCTGTTGTCCCAAACTGCCCCAGCACTTCCCACATTGGTCAAAGTGGCTAGCTTTCATCCCAACACAGTTTATAGGGCCATACGGTACATAGTTTTCAAGTTACAGACTAAGCTAAGCAAAAGTGAACCAGGCCTTTTTACTGTGAAAACGGCACTTTGGGACTGTGAAAGTGACATTTTGGCCCTGTTGTCCCAAACTGCCCCAGCACTTCCCACATTGCTCAAAGTGGCTAGCTTTCATCCCAACACAGTTTATAGGGCCATACGGTACATAGTTTTCAAGTTACAGACTAAGCTAAGCAAAAGTGAACCAGGCCTTTTTACTGTGAAAACGGCACTTTGGGACTGTGAAAGTGACATTTTGGCCCTGTTGTCCCAAACTGCCCCAGCACTTCCCACATTGCTCAAAGTGGCTAGCTTTCATCCCAACACAGTTTATAGGGCCATACGGTACATAGTTTTCAAGTTACAGACTAAGCTAAGCAAAATGAATCTTTTTTTTTTTACTGTGAAAATGGCACTTTGGGACTGTGAAAGGGTTGGGGTTAGGGTTAGGGTTTTGGCCCTGTTGTCCCAAACTGCCCCAGCACTTCCCACATTGGTCAAAGTGGCTAGCTTTCATCCCAACACAGTTTATAGGGCCATACGGTACATAGTTTTCAAGTTACAGACTAAGCTAAGCAAAAGTGAACCAGGCCTTTTTACTGTGAAAACGGCACTTTGGGACTGTGAAAGTGACATTTTGGCCCTGTTGTCCCAAACTGCCCCAGCACTTCCCACATTGGTCAAAGTGGCTAGCTTTCATCCCAACACAGTTTATAGGGCCATACGGTACATAGTTTTCAAGTTACAGACTAAGCTAAGCAAAAGTGAACCAGGCCTTTTTACTGTGAAAACGGCACTTTGGGACTGTGAAAGTGACATTTTGGCCCTGTTGTCCCAAACTGCCCCAGCACTTCCCACATTGCTCAAAGTGGCTAGCTTTCATCCCAACACAGTTTATAGGGCCATACGGTACATAGTTTTCAAGTTACAGACTAAGCTAAGCAAAATGAATCTTTTTTTTTTTACTGTGAAAATGGCACTTTGGGACTGTGAAAGGGTTAGGGTTAGGGTTAGGGTTTTGGCCCTGTTGTCCCAAACTGCCCCAGCACTTCCCACATTGCTCAAAGTGGCTAGCTTTCATCCCAACACAGTTTATAGGGCCATACGGTACATAGTTTTCAAGTTACAGACTAAGCTAAGCAAAAGTGAACCAGGCCTTTTTACTGTGAAAATGGCACTTTGGGACTGTGAAAGTGACATTTTGGCCCTGTTGTCCCAAACTGCCCCAGCACTTCCCACATTGCTCAAAGTGGCTAGCTTTCATCCCAACACAGTTTATAGGGCCATACGGTACATAGTTTTCAAGTTACAGACTAAGCTAAGCAAAATGAATCTTTTTTTTTTTACTGTGAAAATGGCACTTTGGGACTGTGAAAGGGTTGGGGTTAGGGTTAGGGTTTTGGCCCTGTTGTCCCAAACTGCCCCAGCACTTCCCACATTGCTCAAAGTGGCTAGCTTTCATCCCAACACAGTTTATAGGGCCATACGGTACATAGTTTTCAAGTTACAGACTAAGCTAAGCAAAAGTGAACCAGGCCTTTTTACTGTGAAAATGGCACTTTGGGACTGTGAAAGTGACATTTTGGCCCTGTTGTCCCAAACTGCCCCAGCACTTCCCACATTGCTCAAAGTGGCTAGCTTTCATCCCAACACAGTTTATAGGGCCATACGGTACATAGTTTTCAAGTTACAGACTAAGCTAAGCAAAATGAATCTTTTTTTTTTTACTGTGAAAATGGCACTTTGGGACTGTGAAAGGGTTGGGGTTAGGGTTAGGGTTTTGGCCCTGTTGTCCCAAACTGCCCCAGCACTTCCCACATTGCTCAAAGTGGCTAGCTTTCATCCCAACACAGTTTATAGGGCCATACGGTACATAGTTTTCAAGTTACAGACTAAGCTAAGCAAAAGTGAACCAGGCCTTTTTACTGTGAAAATGGCACTTTGGGACTGTGAAAGTGACATTTTGGCCCTGTTGTCCCAAACTGCCCCAGCACTTCCCACATTGCTCAAAGTGGCTAGCTTTCATCCCAACACAGTTTATAGGGCCATACGGTACATAGTTTTCAAGTTACAGACTAAGCTAAGCAAAATGAATCTTTTTTTTTTTACTGTGAAAATGGCACTTTGGGACTGTGAAAGGGTTGGGGTTAGGGTTAGGGTTTTGGCCCTGTTGTCCCAAACTGCCCCAGCACTTCCCACATTGCTCAAAGTTGCTAGCTTTCATCCCAACACAGTTTATAGGGCCATACGGTACATAGTTTTCAAGTTACAGACTAAGCTAAGCAAAAGTGAACCAGGCCTTTTTACTGTGAAAATGGCACTTTGGGACTGTGAAAGTGACATTTTGGCCCTGTTGTCCCAAACTGCCCCAGCACTTCCCACATTGCTCAAAGTGGCTAGCTTTCATCCCAACACAGTTTATAGGGCCATACGGTACATAGTTTTCAAGTTACAGACTAAGCTAAGCAAAATGAATCTTTTTTTTTTTACTGTGAAAATGGCACTTTGGGACTGTGAAAGGGTTGGGGTTAGGGTTAGGGTTTTGGCCCTGTAGTCCCAAACTGCCCCAGCACTTCCCACATTGCTCAAAGTGGCTAGCTTTCATCCCAACACAGTTTATAGGGCCATACGGTACATAGTTTTCAAGTTACAGACTAAGCTAAGCAAAATGAATCTTTTTTTTTTTACTGTGAAAATGGCACTTTGGGACTGTGAAAGGGTTAGGGTTAGGGTTAGGGTTTTGGCCCTGTTGTCCCAAACTGCCCCAGCACTTCCCACATTGCTCAAAGTGGCTAGCTTTCATCCCAACACAGTTTATAGGGCCATACGGTACATAGTTTTCAAGTTACAGACTAAGCTAAGCAAAAGTGAACCAGGCCTTTTTACTGTGAAAATGGCACTTTGGGACTGTGAAAGTGACATTTTGGCCCTGTTGTCCCAAACTGCCCCAGCACTTCCCACATTGCTCAAAGTGGCTAGCTTTCATCCCAACACAGTTTATAGGGCCATACGGTACATAGTTTTCAAGTTACAGACTAAGCTAAGCAAAATGAATCTTTTTTTTTTTACTGTGAAAATGGCACTTTGGGACTGTGAAAGGGTTAGGGTTAGGGTTAGGGTTTTGGCCCTGTTGTCCCAAACTGCCCCAGCACTTCCCACATTGCTCAAAGTGGCTAGCTTTCATCCCAACACAGTTTATAGGGCCATACGGTACATAGTTTTCAAGTTACAGACTAAGCTAAGCAAAAGTGAACCAGGCCTTTTTACTGTGAAAATGGCACTTTGGGACTGTGAAAGTGACATTTTGGCCCTGTTGTCCCAAACTGCCCCAGCACTTCCCACATTGCTCAAAGTGGCTAGCTTTCATCCCAACACAGTTTATAGGGCCATACGGTACATAGTTTTCAAGTTACAGACTAAGCTAAGCAAAATGAATCTTTTTTTTTTTACTGTGAAAATGGCACTTTGGGACTGTGAAAGGGTTGGGGTTAGGGTTAGGGTTTTGGCCCTGTTGTCCCAAACTGCCCCAGCACTTCCCACATTGGTCAAAGTGGCTAGCTTTCATCCCAACACAGTTTATAGGGCCATACGGTACATAGTTTTCAAGTTACAGACTAAGCTAAGCAAAAGTGAACCAGGCCTTTTTACTGTGAAAACGGCACTTTGGGACTGTGAAAGTGACATTTTGGCCCTGTTGTCCCAAACTGCCCCAGCACTTCCCACATTGCTCAAAGTGGCTAGCTTTCATCCCAACACAGTTTATAGGGCCATACGGTACATAGTTTTCAAGTTACAGACTAAGCTAAGCAAAAGTGAACCAGGCCTTTTTACTGTGAAAACGGCACTTTGGGACTGTGAAAGTGACATTTTGGCCCTGTTGTCCCAAACTGCCCCAGCACTTCCCACATTGCTCAAAGTGGCTAGCTTTCATCCCAACACAGTTTATAGGGCCATACGGTACATAGTTTTCAAGTTACAGACTAAGCTAAGCAAAATGAATCTTTTTTTTTTTACTGTGAAAATGGCACTTTGGGACTGTGAAAGGGTTGGGGTTAGGGTTAGGGTTTTGGCCCTGTTGTCCCAAACTGCCCCAGCACTTCCCACATTGGTCAAAGTGGCTAGCTTTCATCCCAACACAGTTTATAGGGCCATACGGTACATAGTTTTCAAGTTACAGACTAAGCTAAGCAAAAGTGAACCAGGCCTTTTTACTGTGAAAACGGCACTTTGGGACTGTGAAAGTGACATTTTGGCCCTGTTGTCCCAAACTGCCCCAGCACTTCCCACATTGGTCAAAGTGGCTAGCTTTCATCCCAACACAGTTTATAGGGCCATACGGTACATAGTTTTCAAGTTACAGACTAAGCTAAGCAAAAGTGAACCAGGCCTTTTTACTGTGAAAACGGCACTTTGGGACTGTGAAAGTGACATTTTGGCCCTGTTGTCCCAAACTGCCCCAGCACTTCCCACATTGCTCAAAGTGGCTAGCTTTCATCCCAACACAGTTTATAGGGCCATACGGTACATAGTTTTCAAGTTACAGACTAAGCTAAGCAAAATGAATCTTTTTTTTTTTACTGTGAAAATGGCACTTTGGGACTGTGAAAGGGTTAGGGTTAGGGTTAGGGTTTTGGCCCTGTTGTCCCAAACTGCCCCAGCACTTCCCACATTGCTCAAAGTGGCTAGCTTTCATCCCAACACAGTTTATAGGGCCATACGGTACATAGTTTTCAAGTTACAGACTAAGCTAAGCAAAAGTGAACCAGGCCTTTTTACTGTGAAAATGGCACTTTGGGACTGTGAAAGTGACATTTTGGCCCTGTTGTCCCAAACTGCCCCAGCACTTCCCACATTGCTCAAAGTGGCTAGCTTTCATCCCAACACAGTTTATAGGGCCATACGGTACATAGTTTTCAAGTTACAGACTAAGCTAAGCAAAATGAATCTTTTTTTTTTTACTGTGAAAATGGCACTTTGGGACTGTGAAAGGGTTGGGGTTAGGGTTAGGGTTTTGGCCCTGTTGTCCCAAACTGCCCCAGCACTTCCCACATTGCTCAAAGTGGCTAGCTTTCATCCCAACACAGTTTATAGGGCCATACGGTACATAGTTTTCAAGTTACAGACTAAGCTAAGCAAAAGTGAACCAGGCCTTTTTACTGTGAAAATGGCACTTTGGGACTGTGAAAGTGACATTTTGGCCCTGTTGTCCCAAACTGCCCCAGCACTTCCCACATTGCTCAAAGTGGCTAGCTTTCATCCCAACACAGTTTATAGGGCCATACGGTACATAGTTTTCAAGTTACAGACTAAGCTAAGCAAAATGAATCTTTTTTTTTTTACTGTGAAAATGGCACTTTGGGACTGTGAAAGGGTTGGGGTTAGGGTTAGGGTTTTGGCCCTGTTGTCCCAAACTGCCCCAGCACTTCCCACATTGCTCAAAGTTGCTAGCTTTCATCCCAACACAGTTTATAGGGCCATACGGTACATAGTTTTCAAGTTACAGACTAAGCTAAGCAAAAGTGAACCAGGCCTTTTTACTGTGAAAATGGCACTTTGGGACTGTGAAAGTGACATTTTGGCCCTGTTGTCCCAAACTGCCCCAGCACTTCCCACATTGCTCAAAGTGGCTAGCTTTCATCCCAACACAGTTTATAGGGCCATACGGTTCATAGTTTTCAAGTTACAGACTAAGCTAAGCAAAATGAATCTTTTTTTTTTTACTGTGAAAATGGCACTATGGGACTGTGAAAGGGTTGGGGTTAGGGTTAGGGTTTTGGCCCTGTAGTCCCAAACTGCCCCAGCACTTCCCACATTGCTCAAAGTGGCTAGCTTTCATCCCAACACAGTTTATAGGGCCATACGGTACATAGTTTTCAAGTTACAGACTAAGCTAAGCAAAATGAATCTTTTTTTTTTTACTGTGAAAATGGCACTTTGGGACTGTGAAAGGGTTAGGGTTAGGGTTAGGGTTTTGGCCCTGTTGTCCCAAACTGCCCCAGCACTTCCCACATTGCTCAAAGTGGCTAGCTTTCATCCCAACACAGTTTATAGGGCCATACGGTACATAGTTTTCAAGTTACAGACTAAGCTAAGCAAAAGTGAACCAGGCCTTTTTACTGTGAAAATGGCACTTTGGGACTGTGAAAGTGACATTTTGGCCCTGTTGTCCCAAACTGCCCCAGCACTTCCCACATTGCTCAAAGTGGCTAGCTTTCATCCCAACACAGTTTATAGGGCCATACGGTACATAGTTTTCAAGTTACAGACTAAGCTAAGCAAAATGAATCTTTTTTTTTTTACTGTGAAAATGGCACTTTGGGACTGTGAAAGGGTTAGGGTTAGGGTTAGGGTTTTGGCCCTGTTGTCCCAAACTGCCCCAGCACTTCCCACATTGCTCAAAGTGGCTAGCTTTCATCCCAACACAGTTTATAGGGCCATACGGTACATAGTTTTCAAGTTACAGACTAAGCTAAGCAAAAGTGAACCAGGCCTTTTTACTGTGAAAATGGCACTTTGGGACTGTGAAAGTGACATTTTGGCCCTGTTGTCCCAAACTGCCCCAGCACTTCCCACATTGCTCAAAGTGGCTAGCTTTCATCCCAACACAGTTTATAGGGCCATACGGTACATAGTTTTCAAGTTACAGACTAAGCTAAGCAAAATGAATCTTTTTTTTTTTACTGTGAAAATGGCACTTTGGGACTGTGAAAGGGTTGGGGTTAGGGTTAGGGTTTTGGCCCTGTTGTCCCAAACTGCCCCAGCACTTCCCACATTGGTCAAAGTGGCTAGCTTTCATCCCAACACAGTTTATAGGGCCATACGGTACATAGTTTTCAAGTTACAGACTAAGCTAAGCAAAAGTGAACCAGGCCTTTTTACTGTGAAAACGGCACTTTGGGACTGTGAAAGTGACATTTTGGCCCTGTTGTCCCAAACTGCCCCAGCACTTCCCACATTGCTCAAAGTGGCTAGCTTTCATCCCAACACAGTTTATAGGGCCATACGGTACATAGTTTTCAAGTTACAGACTAAGCTAAGCAAAAGTGAACCAGGCCTTTTTACTGTGAAAATGGCACTTTGGGACTGTGAAAGTGACATTTTGGCCCTGTTGTCCCAAACTGCCCCAGCACTTCCCACATTGCTCAAAGTGGCTAGCTTTCATCCCAACACAGTTTATAGGGCCATACGGTACATAGTTTTCAAGTTACAGACTAAGCTAAGCAAAAGTGAACCAGGCCTTTTTACTGTGAAAATGGCACTTTGGGACTGTGAAAGTGACATTTTGGCCCTGTTGTCCCAAACTGCCCCAGCACTTCCCACATTGCTCAAAGTGGCTAGCTTTCATCCCAACACAGTTTATAGGGCCATACGGTACATAGTTTTCAAGTTACAGACTAAGCTAAGCAAAATGAATCTTTTTTTTTTTACTGTGAAAATGGCACTTTGGGACTGTGAAAGGGTTGGGGTTAGGGTTAGGGTTTTGGCCCTGTTGTCCCAAACTGCCCCAGCACTTCCCACATTGGTCAAAGTGGCTAGCTTTCATCCCAACACAGTTTATAGGGCCATACGGTACATAGTTTTCAAGTTACAGACTAAGCTAAGCAAAATTAATCTTTTTTTTTTTACTGTGAAAATGGCACTTTGGGACTGTGAAAGGGTTAGGGTTAGGGTTAGGGTTTTGGCCCTGTTGTCCCAAACTGCCCCAGCACTTCCCACATTGCTCAAAGTGGCTAGCTTTCATCCCAACACAGTTTATAGGGCCATACGGTACATAGTTTTCAAGTTACAGACTAAGCTAAGCAAAAGTGAACCAGGCCTTTTTACTGTGAAAATGGCACTTTGGGACTGTGAAAGTGACATTTTGGCCCTGTTGTCCCAAACTGCCCCAGCACTTCCCACATTGCTCAAAGTGGCTAGCTTTCATCCCAACACAGTTTATAGGGCCATACGGTACATAGTTTTCAAGTTACAGACTAAGCTAAGCAAAATGAATCTTTTTTTTTTTACTGTGAAAATGGCACTTTGGGACTGTGAAAGGGTTAGGGTTAGGGTTAGGGTTTTGGCCCTGTTGTCCCAAACTGCCCCAACACTTCCCACATTGCTCAAAGTGGCTAGCTTTCATCCCAACACAGTTTATAGGGCCATACGGTACATAGTTTTCAAGTTACAGACTAAGCTAAGCAAAAGTGAACCAGGCCTTTTTACTGTGAAAATGGCACTTTGGGACTGTGAAAGTGACATTTTGGCCCTGTTGTCCCAAACTGCCCAAGCACTTCCCACATTGCTCAAAGTGGCTAGCTTTCATCCCAACACAGTTTATAGGGCCATACGGTACATAGTTTTCAAGTTACAGACTAAGCTAAGCAAAATGAATCTTTTTTTTTTTACTGTGAAAATGGCACTTTGGGACTGTGAAAGGGTTGGGGTTAGGGTTAGGGTTTTGGCCCTGTTGTCCCAAACTGCCCCAGCACTTCCCACATTGCTCAAAGTGGCTAGCTTTCATCCCAACACAGTTTATAGGGCCATACGGTACATAGTTTTCAAGTTACAGACTAAGCTAAGCAAAATTAATCTTTTTTTTTTTTACTGTGAAAATGGCACTTTGGGACTGTGAAAGGGTTAGGGTTAGGGTTAGGGTTTTGGCCCTGTTGTCCCAAACTGCCCCAGCACTTCCCACATTGCTCAAAGTGGCTAGCTTTCATCCCAACACAGTTTATAGGGCCATACGGTACATAGTTTTCAAGTTACAGACTAAGCTAAGCAAAATGAATCTTTTTTTTTTTACTGTGAAAATGGCACTTTGGGACTGTGAAAGGGTTAGGGTTAGGGTTAGGGTTTTGGCCCTGTTGTCCCAAACTGCCCCAGCACTTCCCACATTGCTCAAAGTGGCTAGCTTTCATCCCAACACAGTTTATAGGGCCATACGGTACATAGTTTTCAAGTTACAGACTAAGCTAAGCAAAAGTGAACCAGGCCTTTTTACTGTGAAAATGGCACTTTGGGACTGTGAAAGTGACATTTTGGCCCTGTTGTCCCAAACTGCCCCAGCACTTCCCACATTGCTCAAAGTGGCTAGCTTTCATCCCAACACAGTTTATAGGGCCATACGGTACATAGTTTTCAAGTTACAGACTAAGCTAAGCAAAATGAATCTTTTTTTTTTTACTGTGAAAATGGCACTTTGGGACTGTGAAAGGGTTGGGGTTAGGGTTAGGGTTTTGGCCCTGTTGTCCCAAACTGCCCCAGCACTTCCCACATTGCTCAAAGTGGCTAGCTTTCATCCCAACACAGTTTATAGGGCCATACGGTACATAGTTTTCAAGTTACAGACTAAGCTAAGCAAAATGAATCTTTTTTTTTTTACTGTGAAAATGGCACTTTGGGACTGTGAAAGGGTTAGGGTTAGGGTTAGGGTTTTGGCCCTGTTGTCCCAAACTGCCCCAGCACTTCCCACATTGCTCAAAGTGGCTAGCTTTCATCCCAACACAGTTTATAGGGCCATACGGTACATAGTTTTCAAGTTACAGACTAAGCTAAGCAAAAGTGAACCAGGCCTTTTTACTGTGAAAATGGCACTTTGGGACTGTGAAAGTGACATTTTGGCCCTGTTGTCCCAAACTGCCCCAGCACTTCCCACATTGCTCAAAGTGGCTAGCTTTCATCCCAACACAGTTTATAGGGCCATACGGTACATAGTTTTCAAGTTACAGACTAAGCTAAGCAAAAGTGAACCAGGCCTTTTTACTGTGAAAATGGCACTTTGGGACTGTGAAAGTGACATTTTGGCCCTGTTGTCCCAAACTGCCCCAGCACTTCCCACATTGCTCAAAGTGGCTAGCTTTCATCCCAACACAGTTTATAGGG
This sequence comes from Protomyctophum bolini, assembly GCF_963924005.1. NCBI lineage: Eukaryota > Metazoa > Chordata > Actinopteri > Myctophiformes > Myctophidae > Protomyctophum > Protomyctophum bolini. The sequence goes on along the minus strand of NW_027665767.1, from coordinate 126,751 downwards.
CCATACGGTACATAGTTTTCAAGTTACAGACTAAGCTAAGCAAAATGAATCTTTTTTTTTTTACTGTGAAAATGGCACTTTGGGACTGTGAAAGGGTTGGGGTTAGGGTTAGGGTTTTGGCCCTGTTGTCCCAAACTGCCCCAGCACTTCCCACATTGCTCAAAGTGGCTAGCTTTCATCCCAACACAGTTTATAGGGCCATAGGGTACATAGTTTTCAAGTTACAGACTAAGCTAAGCAAAATGAATCTTTTTTTTTTTACTGTGAAAATGGCACTTTGGGACTGTGAACGGGTTAGGGTTAGGGTTAGGGTTTTGGCCCTGTTGTCCCAAACTGCCCCAGCACTTCCCACATTGCTCAAAGTGGCTAGCTTTCATCCCAACACAGTTTATAGGGCCATACGGTACATAGTTTTCAAGTTACAGACTAAGCTAAGCAAAAGTGAACCAGGCCTTTTTACTGTGAAAATGGCACTTTGGGACTGTGAAAGTGACATTTTGGCCCTGTTGTCCCAAACTGCCCCAGCACTTCCCACATTGCTCAAAGTGGCTAGCTTTCATCCCAACACAGTTTATAGGGCCATACGGTACATAGTTTTCAAGTTACAGACTAAGCTAAGCAAAATGAATCTTTTTTTTTTTACTGTGAAAATGGCACTTTGGGACTGTGAAAGGGTTAGGGTTAGGGTTACGGTTTTGGCCCTGTTGTCCCAAACTGCCCCAGCACTTCCCACATTGCTCAAAGTGGCTAGCTTTCATCCCAACACAGTTTATAGGGCCATACGGTACATAGTTTTCAAGTTACAGACTAAGCTAAGCAAAAGTGAACCAGGCCTTTTTACTGTGAAAACGGCACTTTGGGACTGTGAAAGTGACATTTTGGCCCTGTTGTCCCAAACTGCCCCAGCACTTCCCACATTGCTCAAAGTGGCTAGCTTTCATCCCAACACAGTTTATAGGGCCATACGGTACATAGTTTTCAAGTTACAGACTAAGCTAAGCAAAATGAATCTTTTTTTTTTTACTGTGAAAATGGCACTTTGGGACTGTGAAAGGGTTAGGGTTAGGGTTAGGGTTTTGGCCCTGTTGTCCCAAACTGCCCCAGCACTTCCCACATTGCTCAAAGTGGCTAGCTTTCATCCCAACACAGTTTATAGGGCCATACGGTACATAGTTTTCAAGTTACAGACTAAGCTAAGCAAAAGTGAACCAGGCCTTTTTACTGTGAAAACGGCACTTTGGGACTGTGAAAGTGACATTTTGGCCCTGTTGTCCCAAACTGCCCCAGCACTTCCCACATTGCTCAAAGTGGCTAGCTTTCATCCCAACACAGTTTATAGGGCCATACGGTACATAGTTTTCAAGTTACAGACTAAGCTAAGCAAAAGTGAACCAGGCCTTTTTACTGTGAAAATGGCACTTTGGGACTGTGAAAGTGACATTTTGGCCCTGTTGTTCCAAACTGCCCCAGCACTTCCCACATTGCTCAAAGTGGCTAGCTTTCATCCCAACACAGTTTATAGGGCCATACGGTACATAGTTTTCAAGTTACAGACTAAGCTAAGCAAAATTAATCTTTTTTTTTTTACTGTGAAAATGGCACTTTGGGACTGTGAAAGGGTTAGGGTTAGGGTTAGGGTTTTGGCCCTGTTGTCCCAAACTGCCCCAGCACTTCCCACATTGCTCAAAGTGGCTAGCTTTCATCCCAACACAGTTTATAGGGCCATACGGTACATAGTTTTCAAGTTACAGACTAAGCTAAGCAAAAGTGAACCAGGCCTTTTTACTGTGAAAATGGCACTTTGGGACTGTGAAAGTGACATTTTGGCCCTGTTGTCCCAAACTGCCCCAGCACTTCCCACATTGCTCAAAGTGGCTAGCTTTCATCCCAACACAGTTTATAGGGCCATACGGTACATAGTTTTCAAGTTACAGACTAAGCTAAGCAAAATGAATCTTTTTTTTTTTACTGTGAAAATGGCACTTTGGGACTGTGAAAGGGTTGGGGTTAGGGTTAGGGTTTTGGCCCTGTTGTCCCAAACTGCCCCAGCACTTCCCACATTGCTCAAAGTGGCTAGCTTTCATCCCAACACAGTTTATAGGGCCATACGGTACATAGTTTTCAAGTTACAGACTAAGCTAAGCAAAATGAATCTTTTTTTTTTTACTGTGAAAATGGCACTTTGGGACTGTGAAAGGGTTAGGGTTAGGGTTAGGGTTTTGGCCCTGTTGTCCCAAACTGCCCCAGCACTTCCCACATTGCTCAAAGTGGCTAGCTTTCATCCCAACACAGTTTATAGGGCCATACGGTACATAGTTTTCAAGTTACAGACTAAGCTAAGCAAAAGTGAACCAGGCCTTTTTACTGTGAAAATGGCACTTTGGGACTGTGAAAGTGACATTTTGGCCCTGTTGTCCCAAACTGCCCCAGCACTTCCAACATTGCTCAAAGTGGCTAGCTTTCATCCCAACACAGTTTATAGGGCCATACGGTACATAGTTTTCAAGTTACAGACTAAGCTAAGCAAAATGAATCTTTTTTTTTTTACTGTGAAAATGGCACTTTGGGACTGTGAAAGGGTTGGGGTTAGGGTTAGGGTTTTGGCCCTGTTGTCCCAAACTGCCCCAGCACTTCCCACATTGCTCAAAGTGGCTAGCTTTCATCCCAACACAGTTTATAGGGCCATACGGTACATAGTTTTCAAGTTACAGACTAAGCTAAGCAAAAGTGAACCAGGCCTTTTTACTGTGAAAATGGCACTTTGGGACTGTGAAAGTGACATTTTGGCCCTGTTGTCCCAAACTGCCCCAGCACTTCCAACATTGCTCAAAGTGGCTAGCTTTCATCCCAACACAGTTTATAGGGCCATACGGTACATAGTTTTCAAGTTACAGACTAAGCTAAGCAAAAGTGAACCAGGCCTTTTTACTGTGAAAATGGCACTTTGGGACTGTGAAAGTGACATTTTGGCCCTGTTGTCCCAAACTGCCCCAGCACTTCCCACATTGCTCAAAGTGGCTAGCTTTCATCCCAACACAGTTTATAGGGCCATACGGTACATAGTTTTCAAGTTACAGACTAAGCTAAGCAAAATGAATCTTTTTTTTTTTACTGTGAAAATGGCACTTTGGGACTGTGAAAGGGTTAGGGTTAGGGTTAGGGTTTTGGCCCTGTTGTCCCAAACTGCCCCAGCACTTCCCACATTGCTCAAAGTGGCTAGCTTTCATCCCAACACAGTTTATAGGGCCATACGGTACATAGTTTTCAAGTTACAGACTAAGCTAAGCAAAAGTGAACCAGGCCTTTTTACTGTGAAAACGGCACTTTGGGACTGTGAAAGTGACATTTTGGCCCTGTTGTCCCAAACTGCCCCAGCACTTCCCACATTGCTCAAAGTGGCTAGCTTTCATCCCAACACAGTTTATAGGGCCATACGGTACATAGTTTTCAAGTTACAGACTAAGCTAAGCAAAAGTGAACCAGGCCTTTTTACTGTGAAAATGGCACTTTGGGACTGTGAAAGTGACATTTTGGCCCTGTTGTCCCAAACTGCCCCAGCACTTCCCACATTGCTCAAAGTGGCTAGCTTTCATCCCAACACAGTTTATAGATTCGTAATAATATACTTTAATAATATACTTTAATAATATACTTAATAATATACTTTAATAATATACTTTAATAATATACTTTAATAATATACTTAATAATATACTTAATAATATACTTTAATAATATACTTTAATAATATACTTTAATAATATACTTTAATAATATACTTAATAATATACTTAATAATATAGTTTAATAATATACTTAATAATATAGTTTAATAATATAGTTTAATAATATAGTTTAATAATATACTTTAAAAATATACTTTAATAATATACTTTAATAATATAGTTTAATAATATACTTAATAATATACTTTAATAATATAGTTTAATAATATAGTTTAATAATATAGTTTAATAATATACTTTAATAATATACTTTAATAATATAGTTGAATAATATAGTTTAATAATATACTTTAATAATATAGTTTAATAATATACTTAATAATATAGTTTAATAATATAGTTTAATAATATACTTAATAATATACTTAATAATATACTTTAATAATATACTTTAATAATATACTTGAATAATATACTTTAATAATATAGTTTAATAATATAGTTTAATAATATACTTTAATAATATACTTTAATAATATAGTTGAATAATATACTTTAATAATATACTTTAATAATATACTTTAATAATATAGTTAATAATATAGTTTAATAATATACTTTAATAATATACTTAATAATATACTTAATAATATAGTTTAATAATATAGTTTAATAATATACTTTAATAATATACTTAATAATATACTTTAATAATATACTTTAATAATATACTTTAATAATATACTTTAATAATATACTTTAATAATATACTTTAATAATATACTTTATACTATAGTTTAATAATATAGTTTAATAATATGCTTTAATAATATACTTTAATAATATAGTTTAATAATATACTTTAATAATATAGTTTAATAATATACTTAATAATATAGTTTAATAATATACTTTAATAATATAGTTTAATAATATAGTTTAATAATATACTTTAATAATATACTTTAATAATATACTTTAATAATATACTTTAATAATATACTTTAATAATATAGTTTAATAATATAGTTTAATAATATACTTAATAATATAGTTTAATAATATACTTTAATAATATACTTTAATAATATAGTTTAATAATATACTTTAATAATATAGTTTAATAATATACTTTAATAATATAGTTTAATAATATACTTAATAATATAGTTTAATAATATAGTTTAATAATATACTTTAATAATATACTTTAATAATATACTTTAAAAAATATACTTTAATAATATACTTAATAATATACCTAATAATATACTTTAATAATATACTTTAATAATATACTTAATAATATAGTTTAATAATATACTTTAATAATATACTTTAATAATATAGTTTAATAATATACTTAATAATATAGTTTAATAATATACTTAATAATATACTTTAATAATATACTTTAATAATATACTTTAATAATATACTTAATAATATACTTAATAATATACTTTAATAATATACTTTAATAATATACTTTAATAATATACTTTAATAATATACTTAATAATATACTTAATAATATAGTTTAATAATATACTTAATAATATACTTTAATAATATAGTTTAATAATATACTTTAATAATATACTTTAATAATATACTTTAATAATATAGTTTAATAATATACTTGAATAATATACTTTAATAATATACTTTAATAATATAGTTGAATAATATACTTTAATAATATACTTTAATAATATACTTTAATAATATAGTTAATAATATAGTTTAATAATATACTTTAATAATATACTTAATAATATACTTAATAATATAGTTTAAAAATATAGTTTAATAATATAGTTTAATAATATACTTTAATAATATAGTTTAATAATATAGTTTAATAATATAGTTTAATAATATAGTTTAATAATATACTTTAATAATATACTTGAATAATATACTTTAATAATATAGTTTAATAATATACTTTAATAATATAGTGTAATAATATACTTTAATAATATACTTTAATAATATACTTTAATAATATAGTTGAATAATATACTTTAATAATATACTTTAATAATATACTTTAATAATATAGTTTAATAATATACTTTAATAATATAGTGTAATAATATACTTTAATAATATACTTTAATAATATACTTAATAATATAGTTTAATAATATACTTTAATAATATACTTAATAATATAGTTGAATAATATCCTTTAATAATATCCTTTAATAATATACTTTAATAATATACTTAATAATATACTTTAATAATATACTTTAATAATATACTTAATAATATACTTTAATAATATACTTTAATAATATACTTTAATAATATACTTTAATAATATACTTTAATAATATAGTTTAATAATATACTTTAATAATATACTTTAATAATATAGTTTAATAATATAGTTTAATAATATAGTTTAATAATATACTTTAATAATATAGTTTAATAATATACTTAATAATATAGTTTAATAATATACTTTAATAATATACTTAATAATATACTTAATAATATAGTTTAATAATATACTTAATAATATAGTTTAATAATATACTTTAATACTATAGTTGAATAATATAGTTTAATAATATACTTTAATAATATAGTTGAATAATATAGTTTAATAATATACTTTAATAATATAGTTTAATAATATAGTTTAATAATATACTTAAAATATAGTTTAATAATATAGTTTAATAATATACTTAATAATATAGTTTAATAATATAGTTTAATAATATAGTTTAATAATATAGTTTAATAATATAGTTTAATAATATAGTTTAATAATATACTTAATAATATAGTTTAATAATATAGTTTAATAATATAGTTTAATAATATACTTTAATAATATAGTTTAATAATATACTTTAATAATATACTTTAATAATATAGTTTAATAATATAGTTTAATACTATAGTTTAATAATATAGTTTAATAATATAGTTTAATAATATACTTTAATAATATAGTTTAATAATATACTTTAATACTATAGTTTAATAATATAGTTTAATAATATAGTTTAATAATATACTTTAATAATATACTTTAATAATATACTTTATTAATATAGTTTAATAATATAGTTTAATAATATAGTTTAATAATATACTTTAATAATATACTTTAATAATATAGTTTAATAATATACTTAAAAATATACTTTAATAATATAGTTTAATAATATACTTAATAATATACTTTAATAATATACTTTAATAATATAGTTTAATAATATAGTTTAATAATATAGTTTAATAATATACTTTAATAATATAGTTGAATAATATAGTTTAATAATATACTTTAATAATATAGTTTAATAATATACTTTAATAATATAGTTGAATAATATAGTTTAATAATATACTTTAATAATATACTTTAATAATATACTTAATAATATACTTTAATAATATAGTTTAATAATATACTTAATAATATACTTAATAATATACTTTAATAATATACTTTAATAATATACTTTAATAATATACTTTAATAATATAGTTTAATAATATACTTTAATAATATACTTTAATAATATAGTTTAATAATATAGTTTAATAATATACTTTAATAATATACTTTAATAATATACTTTAATAATATAGTTTAATAATATACTTAATAATATAGTTTAATAATATACTTTAATAATATACTTAATAATATACTTAATAATATAGTTTAATAATATACTTAATAATATAGTTTAATAATATACTTTAATACTATAGTTGAATAATATAGTTTAATAATATACTTTAATAATATAGTTGAATAATATAGTTTAATAATATACTTAATAATATAGTTTAATAATATACTTTAATAATATAGTTTAATAATATAGTTTAATAATATACTTAAAATATAGTTTAATAATATAGTTTAATAATATACTTAATAATATAGTTTAATAATATAGTTTAATAATATAGTTTAATAATATAGTTTAATAATATAGTTTAATAATATACTTAATAATATAGTTTAATAATATAGTTTAATAATATAGTTTAATAATATACTTTAATAATATAGTTTAATAATATACTTTAATAATATACTTTAATAATATAGTTTAATAATATAGTTTAATACTATAGTTTAATAATATAGTTTAATAATATAGTTTAATAATATACTTTAATAATATAGTTTAATAATATACTTTAATACTATAGTTTAATAATATAGTTTAATAATATAGTTTAATAATATAGTTTAATAATATAGTTTAATAATATACTTTAATAATATACTTTATTAATATAGTTTAATAATATAGTTTAATAATATAGTTTAATAATATACTTTAATAATATACTTTAATAATATACTTTAATTATATAGTTTAATAATATACTTAATAATATACTTTAATAATATAGTTTAATAATATACTTAATAATATACTTTAATAATATACTTTAATAATATAGTTTAATAATATAGTTTAATAATATAGTTTAATAATATACTTTAATAATATAGTTGAATAATATAGTTTAATAATATACTTTAATAATATAGTTTAATAATATACTTTAATAATATAGTTGAATAATATAGTTTAATAATATACTTTAATAATATACTTTAATAATATACTTAATAATATACTTTAATAATATAGTTTAATAATATACTTAATAATATACTTAATAATATACTTTAATAATATACTTTAATAATATACTTTAATAATATACTTTAATAATATACTTTAATAATATACTTTAATAATATACTTTAATAATATAGTTTAATAATATACTTAATAATATACTTAATAATATAGTTTAATAATATAGTTTAATAATATACTTTAATAATATACTTAATAATATAGTTTAATAATATAGTTTAATAATATACTTTAATAATATACTTTAATAATATACTTTAATAATATAGTTTAATAATATACTTAATAATATACTTTAATAATATACTTTAATAATATACTTTAAAAATATACTTTAATAATATAGTTTATTAATATACTTTAATAATATAGTTTAATAATATACTTAATAATATACTTTAATAATATAGTTTAATAATATACTTAATAATATAGTTTAATAATATAGTTTAATAATATACTTGAATAATATACTTTAATAATATACTTTAATAATATACTTTAATAATATACTTTAATAATATACTTTAATAATATACTTGAATAATATACTTTAATAATATACTTTAATAATATACTTAATAATATAGTTTAATAATATAGTTTAATAATATACTTAATAATATACTTAATAATATAGTTTAAAAATATACTTTAATAATATACTTTAATAATATAGTTGAATAATATAGTTGAATAATATACTTTAAAAATATACTTAATAATATACTTAATAATATAGTTTAATAATATACTTTAATAATATACTTTAATAATATACTTAATAATATACTTAATAATATACTTTAATAATATACTTTAATAATATACTTTAATAATATACTTAATAATATACTTTAATAATATAGTTTAATAATATAGTTTAATAATATAGTTTAATAATATAGTTTAATAATATACTTTAATAATATAGTTTAATAATATACTTTAATAATATACTTTAATAATATAGTTGAATAATATAGTTTAATAATATAGTTTAATAATATACTTTAATAATATAGTTTAATAATATAGTTTAATAATATAGTTGAATAATATAGTTTAATAATATACTTTAATAATATAGTTTAATAATATAGTTTAATAATATAGTTTAATAATATACTTTAATAATATAGTTTAATAATATACTTAATAATATAGTTTAATAATATAGTTTAATAATATAGTTTAATAATATAGTTTAATAATATACTTTAATAATATAGTTGAATAATATACTTTAATAATATACTTTAATAATATACTTTAATAATATAGTTTAATAATATACTTAATAATATAGTTTAATAATATAGTTTAATAATATACTTAATAATATAGTTTAATAATATAGTTTAATAATATAGTTTAATAATATACTTAATAATATAGTTTAATAATATACTTTAATAATATACTTTAATAATATACTTTAATAATATACTTTAATAATATACTTTAATAATATAGTTTAATAATATACTTTAATAATATAGTTGAATAATATAGTTTAATAATATACTTAATAATATAGTTTAATAATATACTTTAATAATATACTTTAAAATATACTTTAATAATATAGTTTATTAATATACTTTATTAATATACTTTATTAATATTGTTTAATAATATACTTAATAATATACTTTAATAATATACTTTAATAATATACTTAATAATATAGTTTAAAAATATACTTTAATAATATACTTTAATAATATACTTAATAATATAGTTTAATAATATAGTTTAATAATATAGTTTAATAATATAGTTTAATAATATAGTTTAATAATATAGTTTAATAATATAGTTTAATAATATACTTTAATAATATACTTTATACTATAGTTTAATAATATAGTTTAATAATATAGTTTAATAATATACTTTCATAATATACTTTAATAATATACTTAATAATATACTTTAATAATATACTTTAATAATATACTTTAATAATATACTTTAATAATATACTTTAATAATATAGTTTAATAATATACTTTAATAATATAGTTTAATAATATACTTTAATAATATAGTTTAATAATATAGTTTAATAATATACTTTAATAATATACTTTAATAATATACTTTAATAATATACTTAATAATATAGTTTAATAATATAGTTTAATAATATAGTTTAATAATATAGTTTAATAATATAGTTTAATAATATAGTTTAATAATATAGTTTAATAATATACTTAATAATATAGTTTAATAATATACTTAATAATCTACTTAATAATATACTTAATAATATACTTTAATAATATACTTTAATAATATACTTTAATAATATACTTAATAATATACTGTAATAATATACTTTAATAATATACTTTAATAATATACTTAATAATATACTTAATAATATACTTTAATAATATACTTTAATAATATACTTTAATAATATACTTAATAATATACTTTAATAATATACTTTAATAATATAGTTTAATAATATAGTTTAATAATATAGTTTAATATATATAGTTTAATATATATAGGTTAGGTTATATAACCTATATTATTAAGTATATTATTAAACTATATTATTAAGTATATTATTAAACTATATTATTAAACTATATTATTGTTAAAGTGGCTAGCTTTCATCCCAACACAGTTTATAGGGCCATACGGTACATAGTTTTCAAGTTACAGACTAAGCTAAGCAAAAGTGAACCAGGCCTTTTTACTGTGAAAATGGCACTTTGGGACTGTGAAAGTGACATTTTGGCCCTGTTGTCCCAAACTGCCCCAGCACTTCCCACATTGCTCAAAGTGGCTAGCTTTCATCCCAACACAGTTTATAGGGCCATAGGGTACATAGTTTTCAAGTTACAGACTAAGCTAAGCAAAAGTGAACCAGGCCTTTTTACTGTGAAAATGGCACTTTGGGACTGTGAAAGTGACATTTTGGCCCTGTTGTCCCGAACTGCCCCAGCACTTCCCACATTGCTCAAAGTGGCTAGCTTTCATCCCAACACAGTTTATAGGGCCATACGGTACATAGTTTTCAAGTTACAGACTAAGCTAAGCAAAATGAATCTTTTTTTTTTTACTGTGAAAATGGCACTTTGGGACTGTGAAAGGGTTAGGGTTAGGGTTAGGGTTTTGGCCCTGTTGTCCCAAACTGCCCCAGCACTTCCCACATTGCTCAAAGTGGCTAGCTTTCATCCCAACACAGTTTATAGGGCCATACGGTACATAGTTTTCAAGTTACAGACTAAGCTAAGCAAAAGTGAACCAGGCCTTTTTACTGTGAAAACGGCACTTTGGGACTGTGAAAGTGACATTTAGGCCCTGTTGTCCCAAACTGCCCCAGCACTTCCCACATTGCTCAAAGTGGCTAGCTTTCATCCCAACACAGTTTATAGGGCCATACGGTACATAGTTTTCAAGTTACAGACTAAGCTAAGCAAAAGTGAACCAGGCCTTTTTACTGTGAAAATGGCACTTTGGGACTGTGAAAGTGACATTTTGGCCCTGTTGTCCAAACTGCCCCAGCACTTCCCACATTGCTCAAAGTGGCTAGCTTTCATCCCAACACAGTTTATAGGGCCATACGGTACATAGTTTTCAAGTTACAGACTAAGCTAAGCAAAAGTGAACCAGGCCTTTTTACTGTGAAAATGGCACTTTGGGACTGTGAAAGTGACATTTTGGCCCTGTTGTCCCAAACTGCCCCAGCACTTCCCACATTGCTCAAAGTGGCTAGCTTTCATCCCAACACAGTTTTTAGGGCCATACCGTACAAAGTTTTCAAGTTACAGACTAAGCTAAGCAAAAGTGAACCAGGCCTTTTTACTGTGAAAATGGCACTTTGGGACTGTGAAAGTGACATTTTGGCCCTGTTGTCCCAAACTGCCCCAGCACTTCCCACATTGCTCAAAGTGGCTAGCTTTCATCCCAACACAGTTTATAGGGCCATACGGTACATAGTTTTCAAGTTACAGACTAAGCTAAGCAAAAGTGAACCAGGCCTTTTTACTGTGAAAATGGCACTTTGGGACTGTGAAAGTGACATTTTGGCCCTGTTGTCCCAAACTGCCCCAGCACTTCCCACATTGCTCAAAGTGGCTAGCTTTCATCCCAACACAGTTTATAGGGCCATACGGTACATAGTTTTCAAGTTACAGACTAAGCTAAGCAAAAGTGAACCAGGCCTTTTTACTGTGAAAACGGCACTTTGGGACTGTGAAAGTGACATTTTGGCCCTGTTGTCCCAAACTGCCCCAGCACTTCCCACATTGCTCAAAGTGGCTAGCTTTCATCCCAACACAGTTTATAGGGCCATACGGTACATAGTTTTCAAGTTACAGACTAAGCTAAGCAAAAGTGAACCAGGCCTTTTTAGTGTGAAAACGGCACTTTGGGACTGTGAAAGTGACATTTTGGCCCTGTTGTCCCAAACTGCCCCAGCACTTCCCACATTGCTCAAAGTGGCTAGCTTTCATCCCAACACAGTTTTTAGGGCCATACGGTACATAGTTTTCAAGTTACAGACTAAGCTAAGCAAAAGTGAACCAGGCCTTTTTACTGTGAAAATGGCACTTTGGGACTGTGAAAGTGACATTTTGGCCCTGTTGTCCCAAACTGCCCCAGCACTTCCCACATTGCTCAAAGTGGCTAGCTTTCATCCCAACACAGTTTATAGGGCCATACGGTACATAGTTTTCAAGTTACAGACTAAGCTAAGCAAAAGTGAACCAGGCCTTTTTACTGTGAAAATGGCACTTTGGGACTGTGAAAGTGACATTTTGGCCCTGTTGTCCCAAACTGCCCCAGCACTTCCCACATTGCTCAAAGTGGCTAGCTTTCATCCCAACACAGTTTATAGGGCCATACGGTACATAGTTTTCAAGTTACAGACTAAGCTAAGCAAAAGTGAACCAGGCCTTTTTACTGTGAAAATGGCACTTTGGGACTGTGAAAGTGACATTTTGGCCCTGTTGTCCCAAACTGCCCCAGCATTTCCACATTGCTCAAAGTGGCTAGCTTTCATCCCAACACAGTTTATAGGGCCATACGGTACATAGTTTTCAAGTTACAGACTAAGCTAAGCAAAATGAATCTTTTTTTTTTTACTGTGAAAATGGCACTTTGGGACTGTGAAAGGGTTAGGGTTAGGGTTAGGGTTTTGGCCCTGTTGTCCCAAACTGCCCCAGCACTTCCCACATTGCTCAAAGTGGCTAGCTTTCATCCCAACACAGTTTATAGGGCCATACGGTACATAGTTTTCAAGTTACAGACTAAGCTAAGCAAAAGTGAACCAGGCCTTTTTACTGTGAAAACGGCACTTTGGGACTGTGAAAGTGACATTTTGGCCCTGTTGTCCCAAACTGCCCCAGCACTTCCCACATTGCTCAAAGTGGCTAGCTTTCATCCCAACACAGTTTATAGGGCCATACGGTACATAGTTTTCAAGTTACAGACTAAGCTAAGCAAAAGTGAACCAGGCCTTTTTACTGTGAAAATGGCACTTTGGGACTGTGAAAGTGACATTTTGGCCCTGTTGTCCAAACTGCCCCAGCACTTCCCACATTGCTCAAAGTGGCTAGCTTTCATCCCAACACAGTTTATAGGGCCATACGGTACATAGTTTTCAAGTTACAGACTAAGCTAAGCAAAAGTGAACCAGGCCTTTTTACTGTGAAAACGGCACTTTGGGACTGTGAAAGTGACATTTTGGCCCTGTTGTCCCAAACTGCCCCAGCACTTCCCACATTGCTCAAAGTGGCTAGCTTTCATCCCAACACAGTTTATAGGGCCATACGGTACATAGTTTTCAAGTTACAGACTAAGCTAAGCAAAAGTGAACCAGGCCTTTTTACTGTGAAAACGGCACTTTGGGACTGTGAAAGTGACATTTTGGCCCTGTTGTCCCAAACTGCCCCAGCACTTTCCACATTGCTCAAAGTGGCTAGCTTTCATCCCAACACAGTTTATAGGGCCATACGGTACATAGTTTTCAAGTTACAGACTAAGCTAAGCAAAAGTGAACCAGGCCTTTTTACTGTGAAAATGGCACTTTGGGACTGTGAAAGTGACATTTTGGCCCTGTTGTCCCAAACTGCCCCAGCACTTCCCACATTGCTCAAAGTGGCTAGCTTTCATCCCAACACAGTTTATAGGGCCATACGGTACATAGTTTTCAAGTTACAGACTAAGCTAAGCAAAAGTGAACCAGGCCTTTTTACTGTGAAAATGGCACTTTGGGACTGTGAAAGTGACATTTTGGCCCTGTTGTCCCAAACTGCCCCAGCACTTCCCACATTGCTCAAAGTGGCTAGCTTTCATCCCAACACAGTTTTTAGGGCCATACGGTACATAGTTTTCAAGTTACAGACTAAGCTAAGCAAAAGTGAACCAGGCCTTTTTACTGTGAAAATGGCACTTTGGGACTGTGAAAGTGACATTTTGGCCCTGTTGTCCCAAACTGCCCCAGCACTTCCCACATTGCTCAAAGTGGCTAGCTTTCATCCCAACACAGTTTATAGGGCCATACGGTACATAGTTTTCAAGTTACAGACTAAGCTAAGCAAAAGTGAACCAGGCCTTTTTACTGTGAAAACGGCACTTTGGGACTGTGAAAGTGACATTTTGGCCCTGTTGTCCCAAACTGCCCCAGCACTTCCCACATTGCTCAAAGTGGCTAGCTTTCATCCCAACACAGTTTATAGGGCCATACGGTACATAGTTTTCAAGTTACAGACTAAGCTAAGCAAAATGAATCTTTTTTTTTTACTGTGAAAATGGCACTTTGGGACTGTGAAAGGGTTAGGGTTAGGGTTAGGGTTTTGGCCCTGTTGTCCCAAACTGCCCCAGCACTTCCCACATTGCTCAAAGTGGCTAGCTTTCATCCCAACACAGTTTTTAGGGCCATACGGTACATAGTTTTCAATTTACAGACTAAGCTAAGCAAAAGTGAACCAGGCCTTTTTACTGTGAAAATGGCACTTTGGGACTGTGAAAGTGACATTTTGGCCCTGTTGTCCCAAACTGCCCCAGCACTTCCCACATTGCTCAAAGTGGCTAGCTTTCATCCCAACACAGTTTATAGGGCCATACGGTACATAGTTTTCAAGTTACAGACTAAGCTAAGCAAAAGTGAACCAGGCCTTTTTACTGTGAAAATGGCACTTTGGGACTGTGAAAGTGACATTTTGGCCCTGTTGTCCCAAACTGCCCCAGCACTTCCCACATTGCTCAAAGTGGCTAGCTTTCATCCCAACACAGTTTATAGGGCCATACGGTACATAGTTTTCAAGTTACAGACTAAGCTAAGCAAAAGTGAACCAGGCCTTTTTACTGTGAAAATGGCACTTTGGGACTGTGAAAGTGACATTTTGGCCCTGTTGTCCCAAACTGCCCCAGCACTTCCCACATTGCTCAAAGTGGCTAGCTTTCATCCCAACACAGTTTATAGGGCCATACGGTACATAGTTTTCAAGTTACAGACTAAGCTAAGCAAAATTAATCTTTTTTTTTTTACTGTGAAAATGGCACTTTGGGACTGTGAAAGGGTTAGGGTTAGGGTTAGGGTTTTGGCCCTGTTGTCCCAAACTGCCCCAGCACTTCCCACATTGCTCAAAGTGGCTAGCTTTCATCCCAACACAGTTTATAGGGCCATACGGTACATAGTTTTCAAGTTACAGACTAAGCTAAGCAAAAGTGAACCAGGCCTTTTTACTGTGAAAACGGCACTTTGGGACTGTGAAAGTGACATTTTGGCCCTGTTGTCCCAAACTGCCCCAGCACTTCCCACATTGCTCAAAGTGGCTAGCTTTCATCCCAACACAGTTTTTAGGGCCATACGGTACATAGTTTTCAAGTTACAGACTAAGCTAAGCAAAAGTGAACCAGGCCTTTTTACTGTGAAAATGGCACTTTGGGACTGTGAAAGTGATATTTTGGCCCTGTTGTCCCAAACTGCCCCAGCACTTCCCACATTGCTCAAAGTGGCTAGCTTTCATCCCAACACAGTTTATAGGGCCATACGGTACATAGTTTTCAAGTTACAGACTAAGCTAAGCAAAAGTGAACCAGGCCTTTTTACTGTGAAAATGGCACTTTGGGACTGTGAAAGTGACATTTTGGCCCTGTTGTCCCAAACTGCCCCAGCACTTCCCACATTGCTCAAAGTGGCTAGCTTTCATCCCAACACAGTTTATAGGGCCATACGGTACATAGTTTTCAAGTTACAGACTAAGCTAAGCAAAAGTGAACCAGGCCTTTTTACTGTGAAAATGGCACTTTGGGACTGTGAAAGTGACATTTTGGCCCTGTTGTCCCAAACTGCCCCAGCACTTCCCACATTGCTCAAAGTGGCTAGCTTTCATCCCAACACAGTTTATAGGGCCATACGGTACATAGTTTTCAAGTTACAGACTAAGCTAAGCAAAATGAATCTTTTTTTTTTTACTGTGAAAATGGCACTTTGGGACTGTGAAAGGGTTAGGGTTAGGGTTAGGGTTTTGGCCCTGTTGTCCCAAACTGCCCCAGCACTTCCCACATTGCTCAAAGTGGCTAGCTTTCATCCCAACACAGTTTATAGGGCCATACGGTACATAGTTTTCAAGTTACAGACTAAGCTAAGCAAAAGTGAACCAGGCCTTTTTACTGTGAAAACGGCACTTTGGGACTGTGAAAGTGACATTTTGGCCCTGTTGTCCCAAACTGCCCCAGCACTTCCCACATTGCTCAAAGTGGCTAGCTTTCATCCCAACACAGTTTATAGGGCCATACGGTACATAGTTTTCAAGTTACAGACTAAGCTAAGCAAAAGTGAACCAGGCCTTTTTACTGTGAAAATGGCACTTTGGGACTGTGAAAGTGACATTTTGGCCCTGTTG
This sequence comes from Protomyctophum bolini, assembly GCF_963924005.1. Lineage (NCBI taxonomy): Eukaryota > Metazoa > Chordata > Actinopteri > Myctophiformes > Myctophidae > Protomyctophum > Protomyctophum bolini. Next base: position 109,522 of record NW_027665767.1, on the reverse strand, counting down.
TCCAAACTGCCCCAGCACTTCCCACATTGCTCAAAGTGGCTAGCTTTCATCCCAACACAGTTTATAGGGCCATACGGTACATAGTTTTCAAGTTACAGACTAAGCTAAGCAAAAGTGAACCAGGCCTTTTTACTGTGAAAACGGCACTTTGGGACTGTGAAAGTGACATTTTGGCCCTGTTGTCCCAAACTGCCCCAGCACTTCCCACATTGCTCAAAGTGGCTAGCTTTCATCCCAACACAGTTTATAGGGCCATACGGTACATAGTTTTCAAGTTACAGACTAAGCTAAGCAAAAGTGAACCAGGCCTTTTTACTGTGAAAACGGCACTTTGGGACTGTGAAAGTGACATTTTGGCCCTGTTGTCCCAAACTGCCCCAGCACTTTCCACATTGCTCAAAGTGGCTAGCTTTCATCCCAACACAGTTTATAGGGCCATACGGTACATAGTTTTCAAGTTACAGACTAAGCTAAGCAAAAGTGAACCAGGCCTTTTTACTGTGAAAATGGCACTTTGGGACTGTGAAAGTGACATTTTGGCCCTGTTGTCCCAAACTGCCCCAGCACTTCCCACATTGCTCAAAGTGGCTAGCTTTCATCCCAACACAGTTTATAGGGCCATACGGTACATAGTTTTCAAGTTACAGACTAAGCTAAGCAAAAGTGAACCAGGCCTTTTTACTGTGAAAATGGCACTTTGGGACTGTGAAAGTGACATTTTGGCCCTGTTGTCCCAAACTGCCCCAGCACTTCCCACATTGCTCAAAGTGGCTAGCTTTCATCCCAACACAGTTTTTAGGGCCATACGGTACATAGTTTTCAAGTTACAGACTAAGCTAAGCAAAAGTGAACCAGGCCTTTTTACTGTGAAAATGGCACTTTGGGACTGTGAAAGTGACATTTTGGCCCTGTTGTCCCAAACTGCCCCAGCACTTCCCACATTGCTCAAAGTGGCTAGCTTTCATCCCAACACAGTTTTTAGGGCCATACGGTACATAGTTTTCAAGTTACAGACTAAGCTAAGCAAAAGTGAACCAGGCCTTTTTACTGTGAAAATGGCACTTTGGGACTGTGAAAGTGACATTTTGGCCCTGTTGTCCCAAACTGCCCCAGCACTTCCCACATTGCTCAAAGTGGCTAGCTTTCATCCCAACACAGTTTATAGGGCCATACGGTACATAGTTTTCAAGTTACAGACTAAGCTAAGCAAAAGTGAACCAGGCCTTTTTACTGTGAAAACGGCACTTTGGGACTGTGAAAGTGACATTTTGGCCCTGTTGTCCCAAACTGCCCCAGCACTTCCCACATTGCTCAAAGTGTCTAGCTTTCATCCCAACACAGTTTATAGGGCCATACGGTACATAGTTTTCAAGTTACAGACTAAGCTAAGCAAAATGAATCTTTTTTTTTTACTGTGAAAATGGCACTTTGGGACTGTGAAAGGGTTAGGGTTAGGGTTAGGGTTTTGGCCCTGTTGTCCCAAACTGCCCCAGCACTTCCCACATTGCTCAAAGTGGCTAGCTTTCATCCCAACACAGTTTTTAGGGCCATACGGTACATAGTTTTCAATTTACAGACTAAGCTAAGCAAAAGTGAACCAGGCCTTTTTACTGTGAAAATGGCACTTTGGGACTGTGAAAGTGACATTTTGGCCCTGTTGTCCCAAACTGCCCCAGCACTTCCCACATTGCTCAAAGTGGCTAGCTTTCATCCCAACACAGTTTATAGGGCCATACGGTACATAGTTTTCAAGTTACAGACTAAGCTAAGCAAAAGTGAACCAGGCCTTTTTACTGTGAAAATGGCACTTTGGGACTGTGAAAGTGACATTTTGGCCCTGTTGTCCCAAACTGCCCCAGCACTTCCCACATTGCTCAAAGTGGCTAGCTTTCATCCCAACACAGTTTATAGGGCCATACGGTACATAGTTTTCAAGTTACAGACTAAGCTAAGCAAAATGAATCTTTTTTTTTTACTGTGAAAATGGCACTTTGGGACTGTGAAAGGGTTAGGGTTAGGGTTAGGGTTTTGGCCCTGTTGTCCCAAACTGCCCCAGCACTTCCCACATTGCTCAAAGTGGCTAGCTTTCATCCCAACACAGTTTTTAGGGCCATACGGTACATAGTTTTCAATTTACAGACTAAGCTAAGCAAAAGTGAACCAGGCCTTTTTACTGTGAAAATGGCACTTTGGGACTGTGAAAGTGACATTTTGGCCCTGTTGTCCCAAACTGCCCCAGCACTTCCCACATTGCTCAAAGTGGCTAGCTTTCATCCCAACACAGTTTATAGGGCCATACGGTACATAGTTTTCAAGTTACAGACTAAGCTAAGCAAAAGTGAACCAGGCCTTTTTACTGTGAAAATGGCACTTTGGGACTGTGAAAGTGACATTTTGGCCCTGTTGTCCCAAACTGCCCCAGCACTTCCCACATTGCTCAAAGTGGCTAGCTTTCATCCCAACACAGTTTATAGGGCCATACGGTACATAGTTTTCAAGTTACAGACTAAGCTAAGCAAAAGTGAACCAGGCCTTTTTACTGTGAAAATGGCACTTTGGGACTGTGAAAGTGACATTTTGGCCCTGTTGTCCCAAACTGCCCCAGCACTTCCCACATTGCTCAAAGTGGCTAGCTTTCATCCCAACACAGTTTATAGGGCCATACGGTACATAGTTTTCAAGTTACAGACTAAGCTAAGCAAAATGAATCTTTTTTTTTTTACTGTGAAAATGGCACTTTGGGACTGTGAAAGGGTTGGGGTTAGGGTTAGGGTCTTGGCCCTGTTGTCCCAAACTGCCCCAGCACTTCCCACATTGCTCAAAGTGGCTAGCTTTCATCCCAACACAGTTTATAGGGCCATACTGTACATAGTTTTCAAGTTACAGACTAAGCTAAGCAAAATGAATCTTTTTTTTTTTACTGTGAAAATGGCACTTTGGGACTGTGAAAGGGTTAGGGTTAGGGTTAGGGTTTTGGCCCTGTTGTCCCAAACTGCCCCAGCACTTCCCACATTGCTCAAAGTGGCTAGCTTTCATCCCAACACAGTTTATAGGGCCATACGGTACATAGTTTTCAAGTTACAGACTAAGCTAAGCAAAAGTGAACCAGGCCTTTTTACTGTGAAAACGGCACTTTGGGACTGTGAAAGTGACATTTTGGCCCTGTTGTCCCAAACTGCCCCAGCACTTCCCACATTGCTCAAAGTGGCTAGCTTTCATCCCAACACAGTTTATAGGGCCATACGGTACATAGTTTTCAAGTTACAGACTAAGCTAAGCAAAAGTGAACCAGGCCTTTTTACTGTGAAAATGGCACTTTGGGACTGTGAAAGTGACATTTTGGCCCTGTTGTCCCAAACTGCCCCAGCACTTCCCACATTGCTCAAAGTGGCTAGCTTTCATCCCAACACAGTTTATAGGGCCATACGGTACATAGTTTTCAAGTTACAGACTAAGCTAAGCAAAAGTGAACCAGGCCTTTTTACTGTGAAAATGGCACTTTGGGACTGTGAAAGTGACACTTTGGCCCTGTTGTCCCAAACTGCCCCAGCACTTCCCACATTGCTCAAAGTGGCTAGCTTTCATCCCAACACAGTTTATAGGGCCATACGGTACATAGTTTTCAAGTTACAGACTAAGCTAAGCAAAAGTGAACCAGGCCTTTTTACTGTGAAAATGGCACTTTGGGACTGTGAAAGTGACATTTTGGCCCTGTTGTCCCAAACTGCCCCAGCACTTCCCACATTGCTCAAAGTGGCTAGCTTTCATCCCAACACAGTTTATAGGGCCATACGGTACATAGTTTTCAAGTTACAGACTAAGCTAAGCAAAAGTGAACCAGGCCTTTTTACTGTGAAAATGGCACTTTGGGACTGTGAAAGTGACATTTTGGCCCTGTTGTCCCAAACTGCCCCAGCACTTCCCACATTGCTCAAAGTGGCTAGCTTTCATCCCAACACAGTTTATAGGGCCATACGGTACATAGTTTTCAAGTTACAGACTAAGCTAAGCAAAATTAATCTTTTTTTTTTTACTGTGAAAATGGCACTTTGGGACTGTGAAAGGGTTAGGGTTAGGGTTTTGGCCCTGTTGTCCCAAACTGCCCCAGCACTTCCCACATTGCTCAAAGTGGCTAGCTTTCATCCCAACACAGTTTTTAGGGCCATACGGTACATAGTTTTCAAGTTACAGACTAAGCTAAGCAAAAGTGAACCAGGCCTTTTTACTGTGAAAATGGCACTTTGGGACTGTGAAAGTGACATTTTGGCCCTGTTGTCCCAAACTGCCCCAGCACTTCCCACATTGCTCAAAGTGGCTAGCTTTCATCCCAACACAGTTTATAGGGCCATACGGTACATAGTTTTCAAGTTACAGACTAAGCTAAGCAAAAGTGAACCAGGCCTTTTTACTGTGAAAATGGCACTTTGGGACTGTGAAAGTGACATTTTGGCCCTGTTGTCCCAAACTGCCCCAGCACTTCCCACATTGCTCAAAGTGGCTAGCTTTCATCCCAACACAGTTTATAGGGCCATACGGTACATAGTTTTCAAGTTACAGACTAAGCTAAGCAAAAGTGAACCAGGCCTTTTTACTGTGAAAATGGCACTTTGGGACTGTGAAAGTGACATTTTGGCCCTGTTGTCCCAAACTGCCCCAGCACTTCCCACATTGCTCAAAGTGGCTAGCTTTCATCCCAACACAGTTTATAGGGCCATACGGTACATAGTTTTCAAGTTACAGACTAAGCTAAGCAAAATGAATCTTTTTTTTTTTACTGTGAAAATGGCACTTTGGGACTGTGAAAGGGTTAGGGTTAGGGTTGGGGTTTTGGCCCTGTTGTCCCAAACTGCCCCAGCACTTCCCACATTGCTCAAAGTGGCTAGCTTTCATCCCAACACAGTTTATAGGGCCATACAGTACATAGTTTTCAAGTTACAGACTAAGCTAAGCAAAAGTGAACCAGGCCTTTTTACTGTGAAAATGGCACTTTGGGACTGTGAAAGTGACATTTTGGCCCTGTTGTCCCAAACTGCCCCAGCACTTCCCACATTGCTCAAAGTGGCTAGCTTTCATCCCAACACAGTTTATAGGGCCATACTGTACATAGTTTTCAAGTTACAGACTAAGCTAAGCAAAATGAATCTTTTTTTTTTTACTGTGAAAATGGCACTTTGGGACTGTGAAAGGGTTAGGGTTAGGGTTAGGGTTTTGGCCCTGTTGTCCCAAACTGCCCCAGCACTTCCCACATTGCTCAAAGTGGCTAGCTTTCATCCCAACACAGTTTATAGGGCCATACGGTACATAGTTTTCAAGTTACAGACTAAGCTAAGCAAAAGTGAACCAGGCCTTTTTACTGTGAAAACGGCACTTTGGGACTGTGAAAGTGACATTTTGGCCCTGTTGTCCCAAACTGCCCCAGCACTTCCCACATTGCTCAAAGTGGCTAGCTTTCATCCCAACACAGTTTATAGGGCCATACGGTACATAGTTTTCAAGTTACAGACTAAGCTAAGCAAAAGTGAACCAGGCCTTTTTACTGTGAAAATGGCACTTTGGGACTGTGAAAGTGACATTTTGGCCCTGTTGTCCCAAACTGCCCCAGCACTTCCCACATTGCTCAAAGTGGCTAGCTTTCATCCCAACACAGTTTATAGGGCCATACGGTACATAGTTTTCAAGTTACAGACTAAGCTAAGCAAAAGTGAACCAGGCCTTTTTACTGTGAAAATGGCACTTTGGGACTGTGAAAGTGACATTTTGGCCCTGTTGTCCCAAACTGCCCCAGCACTTCCCACATTGCTCAAAGTGGCTAGCTTTCATCCCAACACAGTTTATAGGGCCATACGGTACAAAGTTTTCAAGTTACAGACTAAGCTAAGCAAAAGTGAACCAGGCCTTTTTACTGTGAAAATGGCACTTTGGGACTGTGAAAGTGACATTTTGGCCCTGTTGTCCCAAACTGCCCCAGCACTTCCCACATTGCTCAAAGTGGCTAGCTTTCATCCCAACACAGTTTATAGGGCCATACGGTACATAGTTTTCAAGTTACAGACTAAGCTAAGCAAAATGAATCTTTTTTTTTTTACTGTGAAAATGGCACTTTGGGACTGTGAAAGGGTTAGGGTTAGGGTTAGGGTTTTGGCCCTGTTGTCCCAAACTGCCCCAGCACTTCCCACATTGCTCAAAGTGGCTAGCTTTCATCCCAACACAGTTTATAGGGCCATACAGTACATAGTTTTCAAGTTACAGACTAAGCTAAGCAAAAGTGAACCAGGCCTTTTTACTGTGAAAATGGCACTTTGGGACTGTGAAAGTGACATTTTGGCCCTGTTGTCCCAAACTGCCCCAGCACTTCCCACATTGCTCAAAGTGGCTAGCTTTCATCCCAACACAGTTTATAGGGCCATACTGTACATAGTTTTCAAGTTACAGACTAAGCTAAGCAAAATGAATCTTTTTTTTTTTACTGTGAAAATGGCACTTTGGGACTGTGAAAGGGTTAGGGTTAGGGTTAGGGTTTTGGCCCTGTTGTCCCAAACTGCCCCAGCACTTCCCACATTGCTCAAAGTGGCTAGCTTTCATCCCAACACAGTTTATAGGGCCATACGGTACATAGTTTTCAAGTTACAGACTAAGCTAAGCAAAAGTGAACCAGGCCTTTTTACTGTGAAAACGGCACTTTGGGACTGTGAAAGTGACATTTTGGCCCTGTTGTCCCAAACTGCCCCAGCACTTCCCACATTGCTCAAAGTGGCTAGCTTTCATCCCAACACAGTTTATAGGGCCATACGGTACATAGTTTTCAAGTTACAGACTAAGCTAAGCAAAAGTGAACCAGGCCTTTTTACTGTGAAAATGGCACTTTGGGACTGTGAAAGTGACATTTTGGCCCTGTTGTCCCAAACTGCCCCAGCACTTCCCACATTGCTCAAAGTGGCTAGCTTTCATCCCAACACAGTTTATAGGGCCATACGGTACATAGTTTTCAAGTTACAGACTAAGCTAAGCAAAAGTGAACCAGGCCTTTTTACTGTGAAAATGGCACTTTGGGACTGTGAAAGTGACATTTTGGCCCTGTTGTCCCAAACTGCCCCAGCACTTCCCACATTGCTCAAAGTGGCTAGCTTTCATCCCAACACAGTTTATAGGGCCATACGGTACATAGTTTTCAAGTTACAGACTAAGCTAAGCAAAAGTGAACCAGGCCTTTTTACTGTGAAAATGGCACTTTGGGACTGTGAAAGTGACATTTTGGCCCTGTTGTCCCAAACTGCCCCAGCACTTCCCACATTGCTCAAAGTGGCTAGCTTTCATCCCAACACAGTTTATAGGGCCATACGGTACATAGTTTTCAAGTTACAGACTAAGCTAAGCAAAATGAATCTTTTTTTTTTTACTGTGAAAATGGCACTTTGGGACTGTGAAAGGGTTAGGGTTAGGGTTAGGGTTTTGGCCCTGTTGTCCCAAACTGCCCCAGCACTTCCCACATTGCTCAAAGTGGCTAGCTTTCATCCCAACACAGTTTATAGGGCCATACCGTACATAGTTTTCAAGTTACAGACTAAGCTAAGCAAAAGTGAACCAGGCCTTTTTACTGTGAAAATGGCACTTTGGGACTGTGAAAGTGACATTTTGGCCCTGTTGTCCCAAACTGCCCCAGCACTTCCCACATTGCTCAAAGTGGCTAGCTTTCATCCCAACACAGTTTATAGGGCCATACGGTACATAGTTTTCAAGTTACAGACTAAGCTAAGCAAAATGAATCTTTTTTTTTTTACTGTGAAAATGGCACTTTGGGACTGTGAAAGGGTTAGGGTTAGGGTTTTGGCCCTGTTGTCCCAAACTGCCCCAGCACTTCCCACATTGCTCAAAGTGGCTAGCTTTCATCCCAACACAGTTTTTAGGGCCATACGGTACATAGTTTTCAAGTTACAGACTAAGCTAAGCAAAAGTGAACCAGGCCTTTTTACTGTGAAAATGGCACTTTGGGACTGTGAAAGTGACATTTTGGCCCTGTTGTCCCAAACTGCCCCAGCACTTCCCACATTGCTCAAAGTGGCTAGCTTTCATCCCAACACAGTTTATAGGGCCATACGGTACATAGTTTTCAAGTTACAGACTAAGCTAAGCAAAAGTGAACCAGGCCTTTTTACTGTGAAAATGGCACTTTGGGACTGTGAAAGTGACATTTTGGCCCTGTTGTCCCAAACTGCCCCAGCACTTCCCACATTGCTCAAAGTGGCTAGCTTTCATCCCAACACAGTTTATAGGGCCATACGGTACATAGTTTTCAAGTTACAGACTAAGCTAAGCAAAAGTGAACCAGGCCTTTTTACTGTGAAAACGGCACTTTGGGACTGTGAAAGTGACATTTTGGCCCTGTTGTCCCAAACTGCCCCAGCACTTCCCACATTGCTCAAAGTGGCTAGATTTCATCCCAACACAGTTTATAGGGCCATACGGTACATAGTTTTCAAGTTACAGACTAAGCTAAGCAAAATTAATCTTTTTTTTTTTACTGTGAAAATGGCACTTTGGGACTGTGAAAGGGTTAGGGTTAGGGTTTTGGCCCTGTTGTCCCAAACTGCCCCAGCACTTCCCACATTGCTCAAAGTGGCTAGCTTTCATCCCAACACAGTTTTTAGGGCCATACGGTACATAGTTTTCAATTTACAGACTAAGCTAAGCAAAAGTGAACCAGGCCTTTTTACTGTGAAAATGGCACTTTGGGACTGTGAAAGTGACATTTTGGCCCTGTTGTCCCAAACTGCCCCAGCACTTCCCACATTGCTCAAAGTGGCTAGCTTTCATCCCAACACAGTTTATAGGGCCATACGGTACATAGTTTTCAAGTTACAGACTAAGCTAAGCAAAAGTGAACCAGGCCTTTTTACTGTGAAAATGGCACTTTGGGACTGTGAAAGTGACATTTTGGCCCTGTTGTCCCAAACTGCCCCAGCACTTCCCACATTGCTCAAAGTGGCTAGCTTTCATCCCAACACAGTTTATAGGGCCATACGGTACATAGTTTTCAAGTTACAGACTAAGCTAAGCAAAATGAATCTTTTTTTTTTTACTGTGAAAATGGCACTTTGGGACTGTGAAAGGGTTGGGGTTAGGGTTAGGGTTTTGGCCCTGTTGTCCCAAACTGCCCCAGCACTTCCCACATTGCTCAAAGTGGCTAGCTTTCATCCCAACACAGTTTATAGGGCCATACGGTACATAGTTTTCAAGTTACAGACTAAGCTAAGCAAAATGAATCTTTTTTTTTTTACTGTGAAAATGGCACTTTGGGACTGTGAAAGGGTTAGGGTTTTGGCCCTGTTGTCCCAAACTGCCCCAGCACTTCCCACATTGCTCAAAGTGGCTAGCTTTCATCCCAACACAGTTTTTAGGGCCATACGGTACATAGTTTTCAATTTACAGACTAAGCTAAGCAAAAGTGAACCAGGCCTTTTTACTGTGAAAATGGCACTTTGGGACTGTGAAAGTGACATTTTGGCCCTGTTGTCCCAAACTGCCCCAGCACTTCCCACATTGCTCAAAGTGGCTAGCTTTCATCCCAACACAGTTTATAGGGCCATACGGTACATAGTTTTCAAGTTACAGACTAAGCTAAGCAAAAGTGAACCAGGCCTTTTTACTGTGAAAATGGCACTTTGGGACTGTGAAAGTGACATTTTGGCCCTGTTGTCCCAAACTGCCCCAGCACTTCCCACATTGCTCAAAGTGGCTAGCTTTCATCCCAACACAGTTTATAGGGCCATACGGTACATAGTTTTCAAGTTACAGACTAAGCTAAGCAAAATGAATCTTTTTTTTTTTACTGTGAAAATGGCACTTTGGGACTGTGAAAGGGTTGGGGTTAGGGTTAGGGTTTTGGCCCTGTTGTCCCAAACTGCCCCAGCACTTCCCACATTGCTCAAAGTGGCTAGCTTTCATCCCAACACAGTTTATAGGGCCATACGGTACATAGTTTTCAAGTTACAGACTAAGCTAAGCAAAATGAATCTTTTTTTTTTTACTGTGAAAATGGCACTTTGGGACTGTGAAAGGGTTAGGGTTAGGGTTAGGGTTTTGGCCCTGTTGTCCCAAACTGCCCCAGCACTTCCCACATTGCTCAAAGTGGCTAGCTTTCATCCCAACACAGTTTATAGGGCCATACGGTACATAGTTTTCAAGTTACAGACTAAGCTAAGCAAAAGTGAACCAGGCCTTTTTACTGTGAAAATGACACTTTGGGACTGTGAAAGTGACATTTTGGCCCTGTTGTCCCAAACTGCCCCAGCACTTCCCACATTGCTCAAAGTGGCTAGCTTTCATCCCAACACAGTTTATAGGGCCATACGGTACATAGTTTTCAAGTTACAGACTAAGCTAAGCAAAATGAATCTTTTTTTTTTTACTGTGAAAATGGCACTTTGGGACTGTGAAAGGGTTAGGGTTAGGGTTAGGGTTTTGGCCCTGTTGTCCCAAACTGCCCCAGCACTTCCCACATTGCTCAAAGTGGCTAGCTTTCATCCCAACACAGTTTAAAGGGCCATACGGTACATAGTTTTCAAGTTACAGACTAAGTTAAGCAAAAGTGAACCAGGCCTTTTTACTGTGAAAATGGCACTTTGGGACTGTGAAAGTGACATTTTGGCCCTGTTGTCCCAAACTGCCCCAGCACTTCCCACATTGCTCAAAGTGGCTAGCTTTCATCCCAACACAGTTTATAGGGCCATACGGTACATAGTTTTCAAGTTACAGACTAAGCTAAGCAAAAGTGAACCAGGCCTTTTTACTGTGAAAATGACACTTTGGGACTGTGAAAGTGACATTTTGGCCCTGTTGTCCCAAACTGCCCCAGCACTTCCCACATTGCTCAAAGTGGCTAGCTTTCATCCCAACACAGTTTATAGGGCCATACGGTACATAGTTTTCAAGTTACAGACTAAGCTAAGCAAAATGAATCTTTTTTTTTTTACTGTGAAAATGGCACTTTGGGACTGTGAAAGGGTTAGGGTTAGGGTTAGGGTTTTGGCCCTGTTGTCCCAAACTGCCCCAGCACTTCCCACATTGCTCAAAGTGGCTAGCTTTCATCCCAACACAGTTTAAAGGGCCATACGGTACATAGTTTTCAAGTTACAGACTAAGTTAAGCAAAAGTGAACCAGGCCTTTTTACTGTGAAAATGGCACTTTGGGACTGTGAAAGTGACATTTTGGCCCTGTTGTCCCAAACTGCCCCAGCACTTCCCACATTGCTCAAAGTGGCTAGCTTTCATCCCAACACAGTTTATAGGGCCATACGGTACATAGTTTTCAAGTTACAGACTAAGCTAAGCAAAATGAATCATTTTTTTTTTACTGTGAAAATGGCACTTTGGGACTGTGAAAGGGTTGGGGTTAGGGTTAGGGTTTTGGCCCTGTTGTCCCAAACTGCCCCAGCACTTCCCACATTGCTCAAAGTGGCTAGCTTTCATCCCAACACAGTTTATAGGGCCATACGGTACATAGTTTTCAAGTTACAGACTAAGCTAAGCAAAATGAATCTTTTTTTTTTTACTGTGAAAATGGCACTTTGGGACTGTGAAAGGGTTAGGGTTAGGGTTAGGGTTTTGGCCCTGTTGTCCCAAACTGCCCCAGCACTTCCCACATTGCTCAAAGTGGCTAGCTTTCATCCCAACACAGTTTATAGGGCCATACGGTACATAGTTTTCAAGTTACAGACTAAGCTAAGCAAAAGTGAACCAGGCCTTTTTACTGTGAAAATGGCACTTTGGGACTGTGAAAGTGACATTTTGGCCCTGTTGTCCCAAACTGCCCCAGCACTTCCCACATTGCTCAAAGTGGCTAGCTTTCATCCCAACACAGTTTATAGGGCCATACGGTACATAGTTTTCAAGTTACAGACTAAGCTAAGCAAAATGAATCTTTTTTTTTTTACTGTGAAAATGGCACTTTGGGACTGTGAAAGGGTTGGGGTTAGGGTTAGGGTTTTGGCCCTGTTGTCCCAAACTGCCCCAGCACTTCCCACATTGCTCAAAGTGGCTAGCTTTCATCCCAACACAGTTTATAGGGCCATACGGTACATAGTTTTCAAGTTACAGACTAAGCTAAGCAAAATGAATCTTTTTTTTTTTACTGTGAAAATGGCACTTTGGGACTGTGAAAGGGTTGGGGTTAGGGTTAGGGTTTTGGCCCTGTTGTCCCAAACTGCCCCAGCACTTCCCACATTGCTCAAAGTGGCTAGCTTTCATCCCAACACAGTTTATAGGGCCATACGGTACATAGTTTTCAAGTTACAGACTAAGCTAAGCAAAAGTGAACCAGGCCTTTTTACTGTGAAAATGGCACTTTGGGACTGTGAAAGTGACATTTTGGCCCTGTTGTCCCAAACTGCCCCAGCACTTCCCACATTGCTCAAAGTGGCTAGCTTTCATCCCAACACAGTTTATAGGGCCATACGGTACATAGTTTTCAAGTTACAGACTAAGCTAAGCAAAATGAATCTTTTTTTTTTTACTGTGAAAATGGCACTTTGGGACTGTGAAAGGGTTGGGGTTAGGGTTAGGGTTTTGGCCCTGTTGTCCCAAACTGCCCCAGCACTTCCCACATTGCTCAAAGTGGCTAGCTTTCATCCCAACACAGTTTATAGGGCCATACGGTACATAGTTTTCAAGTTACAGACTAAGCTAAGCAAAATGAATCTTTTTTTTTTTACTGTGAAAATGGCACTTTGGGACTGTGAAAGGGTTAGGGTTAGGGTTAGGGTTTTGGCCCTGTTGTCCCAAACTGCCCCAGCACTTCCCACATTGCTCAAAGTGGCTAGCTTTCATCCCAACACAGTTTATAGGGCCATACGGTACATAGTTTTCAAGTTACAGACTAAGCTAAGCAAAAGTGAACCAGGCCTTTTTACTGTGAAAATGGCACTTTGGGACTGTGAAAGTGACATTTTGGCCCTGTTGTCCCAAACTGCCCCAGCACTTCCCACATTGCTCAAAGTGGCTAGCTTTCATCCCAACACAGTTTATAGGGCCATACGGTACATAGTTTTCAAGTTACAGACTAAGCTAAGCAAAATTAATCTTTTTTTTTTTACTGTGAAAATGGCACTTTGGGACTGTGAAAGGGTTAGGGTTAGGGTTAGGGTTTTGGCCCTGTTGTCCCAAACTGCCCCAGCACTTCCCACATTGCTCAAAGTGGCTAGCTTTCATCCCAACACAGTTTATAGGGCCATACGGTACATAGTTTTCAAGTTACAGACTAAGCTAAGCAAAAGTGAACCAGGCCTTTTTACTGTGAAAACGGCACTTTGGGACTGTGAAAGTGACATTTTGGCCCTGTTGTCCCAAACTGCCCCAGCACTTCCCACATTGCTCAAAGTGGCTAGATTTCATCCCAACACAGTTTATAGGGCCATACGGTACATAGTTTTCAAGTTACAGACTAAGCTAAGCAAAATTAATCTTTTTTTTTTTACTGTGAAAATGGCACTTTGGGACAGTGAAAGGGTTAGGGTTAGGGTTTTGGCCCTGTTGTCCCAAACTGCCCCAGCACTTCCCACATTGCTCAAAGTGGCTAGCTTTCATCCCAACACAGTTTTTAGGGCCATACGGTACATAGTTTTCAATTTACAGACTAAGCTAAGCAAAAGTGAACCAGGCCTTTTTACTGTGAAAATGGCACTTTGGGACTGTGAAAGTGACATTTTGGCCCTGTTGTCCCAAACTGCCCCAGCACTTCCCACATTGCTCAAAGTGGCTAGCTTTCATCCCAACACAGTTTATAGGGCCATACGGTACATAGTTTTCAAGTTACAGACTAAGCTAAGCAAAAGTGAACCAGGCCTTTTTACTGTGAAAATGGCACTTTGGGACTGTGAAAGTGACATTTTGGCCCTGTTGTCCCAAACTGCCCCAGCACTTCCCACATTGCTCAAAGTGGCTAGCTTTCATCCCAACACAGTTTATAGGGCCATACGGTACATAGTTTTCAAGTTACAGACTAAGCTAAGCAAAATGAATCTTTTTTTTTTTACTGTGAAAATGGCACTTTGGGACTGTGAAAGGGTTGGGGTTAGGGTTAGGGTTTTGGCCCTGTTGTCCCAAACTGCCCCAGCACTTCCCACATTGCTCAAAGTGGCTAGCTTTCATCCCAACACAGTTTATAGGGCCATACGGTACATAGTTTTCAAGTTACAGACTAAGCTAAGCAAAATGAATCTTTTTTTTTTTACTGTGAAAATGGCACTTTGGGACTGTGAAAGGGTTAGGGTTTTGGCCCTGTTGTCCCAAACTGCCCCAGCACTTCCCACATTGCTCAAAGTGGCTAGCTTTCATCCCAACACAGTTTTTAGGGCCATACGGTACATAGTTTTCAATTTACAGACTAAGCTAAGCAAAAGTGAACCAGGCCTTTTTACTGTGAAAATGGCACTTTGGGACTGTGAAAGTGACATTTTGGCCCTGTTGTCCCAAACTGCCCCAGCACTTCCCACATTGCTCAAAGTGGCTAGCTTTCATCCCAACACAGTTTATAGGGCCATACGGTACATAGTTTTCAAGTTACAGACTAAGCTAAGCAAAAGTGAACCAGGCCTTTTTACTGTGAAAATGGCACTTTGGGACTGTGAAAGTGACATTTTGGCCCTGTTGTCCCAAACTGCCCCAGCACTTCCCACATTGCTCAAAGTGGCTAGCTTTCATCCCAACACAGTTTATAGGGCCATACGGTACATAGTTTTCAAGTTACAGACTAAGCTAAGCAAAATGAATCTTTTTTTTTTTACTGTGAAAATGGCACTTTGGGACTGTGAAAGGGTTGGGGTTAGGGTTAGGGTTTTGGCCCTGTTGTCCCAAACTGCCCCAGCACTTCCCACATTGCTCAAAGTGGCTAGCTTTCATCCCAACACAGTTTATAGGGCCATACGGTACATAGTTTTCAAGTTACAGACTAAGCTAAGCAAAATGAATCTTTTTTTTTTTACTGTGAAAATGGCACTTTGGGACTGTGAAAGGGTTAGGGTTAGGGTTAGGGTTTTGGCCCTGTTGTCCCAAACTGCCCCAGCACTTCCCACATTGCTCAAAGTGGCTAGCTTTCATCCCAACACAGTTTATAGGGCCATACGGTACATAGTTTTCAAGTTACAGACTAAGCTAAGCAAAAGTGAACCAGGCCTTTTTACTGTGAAAATGACACTTTGGGACTGTGAAAGTGACATTTTGGCCCTGTTGTCCCAAACTGCCCCAGCACTTCCCACATTGCTCAAAGTGGCTAGCTTTCATCCCAACACAGTTTATAGGGCCATACGGTACATAGTTTTCAAGTTACAGACTAAGCTAAGCAAAAGTGAACCAGGCCTTTTTACTGTGAAAATGACACTTTGGGACTGTGAAAGTGACATTTTGGCCCTGTTGTCCCAAACTGCCCCAGCACTTCCCACATTGCTCAAAGTGGCTAGCTTTCATCCCAACACAGTTTATAGGGCCATACGGTACATAGTTTTCAAGTTACAGACTAAGCTAAGCAAAATGAATCTTTTTTTTTTTACTGTGAAAATGGCACTTTGGGACTGTGAAAGGGTTAGGGTTAGGGTTAGGGTTTTGGCCCTGTTGTCCCAAACTGCCCCAGCACTTCCCACATTGCTCAAAGTGGCTAGCTTTCATCCCAACACAGTTTATAGGGCCATACGGTACATAGTTTTCAAGTTACAGACTAAGTTAAGCAAAAGTGAACCAGGCCTTTAAACTGTGAAAATGGCACTTTGGGACTGTGAAAGTGACATTTTGGCCCTGTTGTCCCAAACTGCCCCAGCACTTCCCACATTGCTCAAAGTGGCTAGCTTTCATCCCAACACAGTTTATAGGGCCATACGGTACATAGTTTTCAAGTTACAGACTAAGCTAAGCAAAATGAATCATTTTTTTTTTACTGTGAAAATGGCACTTTGGGACTGTGAAAGGGTTGGGGTTAGGGTTAGGGTTTTGGCCCTGTTGTCCCAAACTGCCCCAGCACTTCCCACATTGCTCAAAGTGGCTAGCTTTCATCCCAACACAGTTTATAGGGCCATACGGTACATAGTTTTCAAGTTACAGACTAAGCTAAGCAAAATGAATCTTTTTTTTTTTACTGTGAAAATGGCACTTTGGGACTGTGAAAGGGTTAGGGTTAGGGTTAGGGTTTTGGCCCTGTTGTCCCAAACTGCCCCAGCACTTCCCACATTGCTCAAAGTGGCTAGCTTTCATCCCAACACAGTTTATAGGGCCATACGGTACATAGTTTTCAAGTTACAGACTAAGCTAAGCAAAAGTGAACCAGGCCTTTTTACTGTGAAAATGGCACTTTGGGACTGTGAAAGTGACATTTTGGCCCTGTTGTCCCAAACTGCCCCAGCACTTCCCACATTGCTCAAAGTGGCTAGCTTTCATCCCAACACAGTTTATAGGGCCATACGGTACATAGTTTTCAAGTTACAGACTAAGCTAAGCAAAATTAATCTTTTTTTTTTTACTGTGAAAATGGCACTTTGGGACTGTGAAAGGGTTAGGGTTAGGGTTAGGGTTTTGGCCCTGTTGTCCCAAACTGCCCCAGCACTTCCCACATTGCTCAAAGTGGCTAGCTTTCATCCCAACACAGTTTATAGGGCCATACGGTACATAGTTTTCAAGTTACAGACTAAGCTAAGCAAAATGAATCTTTTTTTTTTTACTGTGAAAATGGCACTTTGGGACTGTGAAAGGGTTGGGGTTAGGGTTAGGGTTTTGGCCCTGTTGTCCCAAACTGCCCCAGCACTTCCCACATTGCTCAAAGTGGCTAGCTTTCATCCCAACACAGTTTATAGGGCCATACGGTACATAGTTTTCAAGTTACAGACTAAGCTAAGCAAAAGTGAACCAGGCCTTTTTACTGTGAAAATGGCACTTTGGGACTGTGAAAGTGACATTTTGGCCCTGTTGTCCCAAACTGCCCCAGCACTTCCCACATTGCTCAAAGTGGCTAGCTTTCATCCCAACACAGTTTATAGGGCCATACGGTACATAGTTTTCAAGTTACAGACTAAGCTAAGCAAAATGAATCTTTTTTTTTTTACTGTGAAAATGGCACTTTGGGACTGTGAAAGGGTTGGGGTTAGGGTTAGGGTTTTGGCCCTGTTGTCCCAAACTGCCCCAGCACTTCCCACATTGCTCAAAGTGGCTAGCTTTCATCCCAACACAGTTTATAGGGCCATACGGTACATAGTTTTCAAGTTACAGACTAAGCTAAGCAAAATGAATCTTTTTTTTTTTACTGTGAAAATGGCACTTTGGGACTGTGAAAGGGTTAGGGTTAGGGTTAGGGTTTTGGCCCTGTTGTCCCAAACTGCCCCAGCACTTCCCACATTGCTCAAAGTGGCTAGCTTTCATCCCAACACAGTTTATAGGGCCATACGGTACATAGTTTTCAAGTTACAGACTAAGCTAAGCAAAAGTGAACCAGGCCTTTTTACTGTGAAAATGGCACTTTGGGACTGTGAAAGTGACATTTTGGCCCTGTTGTCCCAAACTGCCCCAGCACTTCCCACATTGCTCAAAGTGGCTAGCTTTCATCCCAACACAGTTTATAGGGCCATACGGTACATAGTTTTCAAGTTACAGACTAAGCTAAGCAAAATGAATCTTTTTTTTTTTACTGTGAAAATGGCACTTTGGGACTGTGAAAGGGTTAGGGTTAGGGTTAGGGTTTTGGCCCTGTTGTCCCAAACTGCCCCAGCACTTCCCACATTGCTCAAAGTGGCTAGCTTTCATCCCAACACAGTTTATAGGGCCATACGGTACATAGTTTTCAAGTTACAGACTAAGCTAAGCAAAAGTGAACCAGGCCTTTTTACTGTGAAAACGGCACTTTGGGACTGTGAAAGTGACATTTTGGCCCTGTTGTCCCAAACTGCCCCAGCACTTCCCACATTGCTCAAAGTGGCTAGATTTCATCCCAACACAGTTTATAGGGCCATACGGTACATAGTTTTCAAGTTACAGACTAAGCTAAGCAAAATTAATCTTTTTTTTTTTACTAGGAAAATGGCACTTTGGGACAGTGAAAGGGTTAGGGTTAGGGTTTTGGCCCTGTTGTCCCAAACTGCCCCAGCACTTCCCACATTGCTCAAAGTGGCTAGCTTTCATCCCAACACAGTTTTTAGGGCCATACGGTACATAGTTTTCAATTTACAGACTAAGCTAAGCAAAAGTGAACCAGGCCTTTTTACTGTGAAAATGGCACTTTGGGACTGTGAAAGTGACATTTTGGCCCTGTTGTCCCAAACTGCCCCAGCACTTCCCACATTGCTCAAAGTGGCTAGCTTTCATCCCAACACAGTTTATAGGGCCATACGGTACATAGTTTTCAAGTTACAGACTAAGCTAAGCAAAAGTGAACCAGGCCTTTTTACTGTGAAAATGGCACTTTGGGACTGTGAAAGTGACATTTTGGCCCTGTTGTCCCAAACTGCCCCAGCACTTCCCACATTGCTCAAAGTGGCTAGCTTTCATCCCAACACAGTTTATAGGGCCATACGGTACATAGTTTTCAAGTTACAGACTAAGCTAAGCAAAATGAATCTTTTTTTTTTTACTGTGAAAATGGCACTTTGGGACTGTGAAAGGGTTGGGGTTAGGGTTAGGGTTTTGGCCCTGTTGTCCCAAACTGCCCCAGCACTTCCCACATTGCTCAAAGTGGCTAGCTTTCATCCCAACACAGTTTATAGGGCCATACGGTACATAGTTTTCAAGTTACAGACTAAGCTAAGCAAAATGAATCTTTTTTTTTTTACTGTGAAAATGGCACTTTGGGACTGTGAAAGGGTTAGGGTTTTGGCCCTGTTGTCCCAAACTGCCCCAGCACTTCCCACATTGCTCAAAGTGGCTAGCTTTCATCCCAACACAGTTTTTAGGGCCATACGGTACATAGTTTTCAATTTACAGACTAAGCTAAGCAAAAGTGAACCAGGCCTTTTTACTGTGAAAATGGCACTTTGGGACTGTGAAAGTGACATTTTGGCCCTGTTGTCCCAAACTGCCCCAGCACTTCCCACATTGCTCAAAGTGGCTAGCTTTCATCCCAACACAGTTTATAGGGCCATACGGTACATAGTTTTCAAGTTACAGACTAAGCTAAGCAAAAGTGAACCAGGCCTTTTTACTGTGAAAATGGCACTTTGGGACTGTGAAAGTGACATTTTGGCCCTGTTGTCCCAAACTGCCCCAGCACTTCCCACATTGCTCAAAGTGGCTAGCTTTCATCCCAACACAGTTTATAGGGCCATACGGTACATAGTTTTCAAGTTACAGACTAAGCTAAGCAAAATGAATCTTTTTTTTTTTACTGTGAAAATGGCACTTTGGGACTGTGAAAGGGTTGGGGTTAGGGTTAGGGTTTTGGCCCTGTTGTCCCAAACTGCCCCAGCACTTCCCACATTGCTCAAAGTGGCTAGCTTTCATCCCAACACAGTTTATAGGGCCATACGGTACATAGTTTTCAAGTTACAGACTAAGCTAAGCAAAATGAATCTTTTTTTTTTTACTGTGAAAATGGCACTTTGGGACTGTGAAAGGGTTAGGGTTAGGGTTAGGGTTTTGGCCCTGTTGTCCCAAACTGCCCCAGCACTTCCCACATTGCTCAAAGTGGCTAGCTTTCATCCCAACACAGTTTATAGGGCCATACGGTACATAGTTTTCAAGTTACAGACTAAGCTAAGCAAAAGTGAACCAGGCCTTTTTACTGTGAAAATGACACTTTGGGACTGTGAAAGTGACATTTTGGCCCTGTTGTCCCAAACTGCCCCAGCACTTCCCACATTGCTCAAAGTGGCTAGCTTTCATCCCAACACAGTTTATAGGGCCATACGGTACATAGTTTTCAAGTTACAGACTAAGCTAAGCAAAATGAATCTTTTTTTTTTTACTGTGAAAATGGCACTTTGGGACTGTGAAAGGGTTAGGGTTAGGGTTAGGGTTTTGGCCCTGTTGTCCCAAACTGCCCCAGCACTTCCCACATTGCTCAAAGTGGCTAGCTTTCATCCCAACACAGTTTATAGGGCCATACGGTACATAGTTTTCAAGTTACAGACTAAGTTAAGCAAAAGTGAACCAGGCCTTTAAACTGTGAAAATGGCACTTTGGGACTGTGAAAGTGACATTTTGGCCCTGTTGTCCCAAACTGCCCCAGCACTTCCCACATTGCTCAAAGTGGCTAGCTTTCATCCCAACACAGTTTATAGGGCCATACGGTACATAGTTTTCAAGTTACAGACTAAGCTAAGCAAAATGAATCATTTTTTTTTTACTGTGAAAATGGCACTTTGGGACTGTGAAAGGGTTGGGGTTAGGGTTAGGGTTTTGGCCCTGTTGTCCCAAACTGCCCCAGCACTTCCCACATTGCTCAAAGTGGCTAGCTTTCATCCCAACACAGTTTATAGGGCCATACGGTACATAGTTTTCAAGTTACAGACTAAGCTAAGCAAAATGAATCTTTTTTTTTTTACTGTGAAAATGGCACTTTGGGACTGTGAAAGGGTTAGGGTTAGGGTTAGGGTTTTGGCCCTGTTGTCCCAAACTGCCCCAGCACTTCCCACATTGCTCAAAGTGGCTAGCTTTCATCCCAACACAGTTTATAGGGCCATACGGTACATAGTTTTCAAGTTACAGACTAAGCTAAGCAAAAGTGAACCAGGCCTTTTTACTGTGAAAATGGCACTTTGGGACTGTGAAAGTGACATTTTGGCCCTGTTGTCCCAAACTGCCCCAGCACTTCCCACATTGCTCAAAGTGGCTAGCTTTCATCCCAACACAGTTTATAGGGCCATACGGTACATAGTTTTCAAGTTACAGACTAAGCTAAGCAAAATGAATCTTTTTTTTTTTACTGTGAAAATGGCACTTTGGGACTGTGAAAGGGTTGGGGTTAGGGTTAGGGTTTTGGCCCTGTTGTCCCAAACTGCCCCAGCACTTCCCACATTGCTCAAAGTGGCTAGCTTTCATCCCAACACAGTTTATAGGGCCATACGGTACATAGTTTTCAAGTTACAGACTAAGCTAAGCAAAATGAATCTTTTTTTTTTTACTGTGAAAATGGCACTTTGGGACTGTGAAAGGGTTGGGGTTAGGGTTAGGGTTTTGGCCCTGTTGTCCCAAACTGCCCCAGCACTTCCCACATTGCTCAAAGTGGCTAGCTTTCATCCCAACACAGTTTATAGGGCCATACGGTACATAGTTTTCAAGTTACAGACTAAGCTAAGCAAAAGTGAACCAGGCCTTTTTACTGTGAAAATGGCACTTTGGGACTGTGAAAGTGACATTTTGGCCCTGTTGTCCCAAACTGCCCCAGCACTTCCCACATTGCTCAAAGTGGCTAGCTTTCATCCCAACACAGTTTATAGGGCCATACGGTACATAGTTTTCAAGTTACAGACTAAGCTAAGCAAAATGAATCTTTTTTTTTTTACTGTGAAAATGGCACTTTGGGACTGTGAAAGGGTTGGGGTTAGGGTTAGGGTTTTGGCCCTGTTGTCCCAAACTGCCCCAGCACTTCCCACATTGCTCAAAGTGGCTAGCTTTCATCCCAACACAGTTTATAGGGCCATACGGTACATAGTTTTCAAGTTACAGACTAAGCTAAGCAAAATGAATCTTTTTTTTTTTACTGTGAAAATGGCACTTTGGGACTGTGAAAGGGTTAGGGTTAGGGTTAGGGTTTTGGCCCTGTTGTCCCAAACTGCCCCAGCACTTCCCACATTGCTCAAAGTGGCTAGCTTTCATCCCAACACAGTTTATAGGGCCATACGGTACATAGTTTTCAAGTTACAGACTAAGCTAAGCAAAATGAATCTTTTTTTTTTTACTGTGAAAATGGCACTTTGGGACTGTGAAAGGGTTAGGGTTAGGGTTAGGGTTTTGGCCCTGTTGTCCCAAACTGCCCCAGCACTTCCCACATTGCTCAAAGTGGCTAGCTTTCATCCCAACACAGTTTATAGGGCCATACGGTACATAGTTTTCAAGTTACAGACTAAGCTAAGCAAAAGTGAACCAGGCCTTTTTACTGTGAAAATGGCACTTTGGGACTGTGAAAGTGACATTTTGGCCCTGTTGTCCCAAACTGCCCCAGCACTTCCCACATTGCTCAAAGTGGCTAGCTTTCATCCCAACACAGTTTATAGGGCCATACAGTACATAGTTTTCAAGTTACAGACTAAGCTAAGCAAAATGAATCTTTTTTTTTTTACTGTGAAAATGGCACTTTGGGACTGTGAAAGGGTTAGGGTTAGGGTTAGGGTTTTGGCCCTGTTGTCCCAAACTGCCCCAGCACTTCCCACATTGCTCAAAGTGGCTAGCTTTCATCCCAACACAGTTTATAGGGCCATACGGTACATAGTTTTCAAGTTACAGACTAAGCTAAGCAAAATTAATCTTTTTTTTTTTACTGTGAAAATGGCACTTTGGGACTGTGAAAGGGTTGGGGTTAGGGTTAGGGTTTTGGCCCTGTTGTCCCAAACTGCCCCAGCACTTCCCACATTGCTCAAAGTGGCTAGCTTTCATCCCAACACAGTTTATAGGGCCATACGGTACATAGTTTTCAAGTTACAGACTAAGCTAAGCAAAATGAATCTTTTTTTTTTTACTGTGAAAATGGCACTTTGGGACTGTGAAAGGGTTAGGGTTAGGGTTTTGGCCCTGTTGTCCCAAACTGCCCCAGCACTTCCCACATTGCTCAAAGTGGTTAGCTTTCATCCCAACACAGTTTATAGGGCCATACGGTACATAGTTTTCAAGTTACAGACTAAGCTAAGCAAAAGTGAACCAGGCCTTTTTACTGTGAAAATGGCACTTTGGGACTGTGAAAGTGACATTTTGGCCCTGTTGTCCCAAACTGCCCCAGCACTTCCCACATTGCTCAAAGTGGCTAGCTTTCATCCCAACACAGTTTATAGGGCCATACGGTACATAGTTTTCAAGTTACAGACTAAGCTAAGCAAAATTAATCTTTTTTTTTTTACTGTGAAAATGGCACTTTGGGACTGTGAAAGGGTTGGGGTTAGGGTTAGGGTTTTGGCCCTGTTGTCCCAAACTGCCCCAGCACTTCCCACATTGCTCAAAGTGGCTAGCTTTCATCCCAACACAGTTTATAGGGCCATACGGTACATAGTTTTCAAGTTACAGACTAAGCTAAGCAAAATGAATCTTTTTTTTTTTACTGTGAAAATGGCACTTTGGGACTGTGAAAGGGTTAGGGTTAGGGTTAGGGTTTTGGCCCTGTTGTCCCAAACTGCCCCAGCACTTCCCACATTGCTCAAAGTGGCTAGCTTTCATCCCAACACAGTTTATAGGGCCATACGGTACATAGTTTTCAAGTTACAGACTAAGCTAAGCAAAAGTGAACCAGGCCTTTTTACTGTGAAAATGGCACTTTGGGACTGTGAAAGTGACATTTTGGCCCTGTTGTCCCAAACTGCCCCAGCACTTCCCACATTGCTCAAAGTGGCTAGCTTTCATCCCAACACAGTTTATAGGGCCATACGGTACATAGTTTTCAAGTTACAGACTAAGCTAAGCAAAATGAATCTTTTTTTTTTTACTGTGAAAATGGCACTTTGGGACTGTGAAAGGGTTGGGGTTAGGGTTAGGGTTTTGGCCCTGTTGTCCCAAACTGCCCCAGCACTTCCCACATTGCTCAAAGTGGCTAGCTTTCATCCCAACACAGTTTATAGGGCCATACGGTACATAGTTTTCAAGTTACAGACTAAGCTAAGCAAAATGAATCTTTTTTTTTTTACTGTGAAAATGGCACTTTGGGACTGTGAAAGGGTTAGGGTTAGGGTTAGGGTTTTGGCCCTGTTGTCCCAAACTGCCCCAGCACTTCCCACATTGCTCAAAGTGGCTAGCTTTCATCCCAACACAGTTTATAGGGCCATACGGTACATAGTTTTCAAGTTACAGACTAAGCTAAGCAAAAGTGAACCAGGCCTTTTTACTGTGAAAATGGCACTTTGGGACTGTGAAAGTGACATTTTGGCCCTGTTGTCCCAAACTGCCCCAGCACTTCCCACATTGCTCAAAGTGGCTAGCTTTCATCCCAACACAGTTTATAGGGCCATACGGTACATAGTTTTCAAGTTACAGACTAAGCTAAGCAAAATGAATCTTTTTTTTTTTACTGTGAAAATGGCACTTTGGGACTGTGAAAGGGTTAGGGTTAGGGTTAGGGTTTTGGCCCTGTTGTCCCAAACTGCCCCAGCACTTCCCACATTGCTCAAAGTGGCTAGCTTTCATCCCAACACAGTTTATAGGGCCATACGGTACATAGTTTTCAAGTTACAGACTAAGCTAAGCAAAAGTGAACCAGGCCTTTTTACTGTGAAAATGGCACTTTGGGACTGTGAAAGTGACATTTTGGCCCTGTTGTCCCAAACTGCCCCAGCACTTCCCACATTGCTCAAAGTGGCTAGCTTTCATCCCAACACAGTTTATAGGGCCATACGGTACATAGTTTTCAAGTTACAGACTAAGCTAAGCAAAATTAATCTTTTTTTTTTTACTGTGAAAATGGCACTTTGGGACTGTGAAAGGGTTGGGGTTAGGGTTAGGGTTTTGGCCCTGTTGTCCCAAACTGCCCCAGCACTTCCCACATTGCTCAAAGTGGCTAGCTTTCATCCCAACACAGTTTATAGGGCCATACGGTACATAGTTTTCAAGTTACAGACTAAGCTAAGCAAAATGAATCTTTTTTTTTTTACTGTGAAAATGGCACTTTGGGACTGTGAAAGGGTTAGGGTTAGGGTTAGGGTTTTGGCCCTGTTGTCCCAAACTGCCCCAGCACTTCCCACATTGCTCAAAGTGGCTAGCTTTCATCCCAACACAGTTTATAGGGCCATACGGTACATAGTTTTCAAGTTACAGACTAAGCTAAGCAAAAGTGAACCAGGCCTTTTTACTGTGAAAATGGCACTTTGGGACTGTGAAAGTGACATTTTGGCCCTGTTGTCCCAAACTGCCCCAGCACTTCCCACATTGCTCAAAGTGGCTAGCTTTCATCCCAACACAGTTTATAGGGCCATACGGTACATAGTTTTCAAGTTACAGACTAAGCTAAGCAAAATGAATCTTTTTTTTTTTACTGTGAAAATGGCACTTTGGGACTGTGAAAGGGTTAGGGTTAGGGTTAGGGTTTTGGCCCTGTTGTCCCAAACTGCCCCAGCACTTCCCACATTGCTCAAAGTGGCTAGCTTTCATCCCAACACAGTTTATAGGGCCATACGGTACATAGTTTTCAAGTTACAGACTAAGCTAAGCAAAATGAATCTTTTTTTTTTTACTGTGAAAATGGCACTTTGGGACTGTGAAAGGGTTAGGGTTAGGGTTAGGGTTTTGGCCCTGTTGTCCCAAACTGCCCCAGCACTTCCCACATTGCTCAAAGTGGCTAGCTTTCATCCCAACACAGTTTATAGGGCCATACGGTACATAGTTTTCAAGTTACAGACTAAGCTAAGCAAAAGTGAACCAGGCCTTTTTACTGTGAAAATGGCACTTTGGGACTGTGAAAGTGACATTTTGGCCCTGTTGTCCCAAACTGCCCCAGCACTTCCCACATTGCTCAAAGTGGCTAGCTTTCATCCCAACACAGTTTATAGGGCCATACGGTACATAGTTTTCAAGTTACAGACTAAGCTAAGCAAAAGTGAACCAGGCCTTTTTACTGTGAAAATGGCACTTTGGGACTGTGAAAGTGACATTTTGGCCCTGTTGTCCCAAACTGCCCCAGCACTTCCCACATTGCTCAAAGTGGCTAGCTTTCATCCCAACACAGTTTATAGGGCCATACGGTACATAGTTTTCAAGTTACAGACTAAGCTAAGCAAAATGAATCTTTTTTTTTTTACTGTGAAAATGGCACTTTGGGACTGTGAAAGGGTTGGGGTTAGGGTTAGGGTTTTGGCCCTGTTGTCCCAAACTGCCCCAGCACTTCCCACATTGCTCAAAGTGGCTAGCTTTCATCCCAACACAGTTTATAGGGCCATACGGTACATAGTTTTCAAGTTACAGACTAAGCTAAGCAAAATGAATCTTTTTTTTTTTACTGTGAAAATGGCACTTTGGGACTGTGAAAGGGTTGGGGTTAGGGTTAGGGTTTTGGCCCTGTTGTCCCAAACTGCCCCAGCACTTCCCACATTGCTCAAAGTGGCTAGCTTTCATCCCAACACAGTTTATAGGGCCATACGGTACATAGTTTTCAAGTTACAGACTAAGCTAAGCAAAAGTGAACCAGGCCTTTTTACTGTGAAAATGGCACTTTGGGACTGTGAAAGTGACATTTTGGCCCTGTTGTCCCAAACTGCCCCAGCACTTCCCACATTGCTCAAAGTGGCTAGCTTTCATCCCAACACAGTTTATAGGGCCATACGGTACATAGTTTTCAAGTTACAGACTAAGCTAAGCAAAATGAATCTTTTTTTTTTTACTGTGAAAATGGCACTTTGGGACTGTGAAAGGGTTGGGGTTAGGGTTAGGGTTTTGGCCCTGTTGTCCCAAACTGCCCCAGCACTTCCCACATTGCTCAAAGTGGCTAGCTTTCATCCCAACACAGTTTATAGGGCCATACGGTACATAGTTTTCAAGTTACAGACTAAGCTAAGCAAAATGAATCTTTTTTTTTTTACTGTGAAAATGGCACTTTGGGACTGTGAAAGGGTTAGGGTTAGGGTTAGGGTTTTGGCCCTGTTGTCCCAAACTGCCCCAGCACTTCCCACATTGCTCAAAGTGGCTAGCTTTCATCCCAACACAGTTTATAGGGCCATACGGTACATAGTTTTCAAGTTACAGACTAAGCTAAGCAAAAGTGAACCAGGCCTTTTTACTGTGAAAATGGCACTTTGGGACTGTGAAAGTGACATTTTGGCCCTGTTGTCCCAAACTGCCCCAGCACTTCCCACATTGCTCAAAGTGGCTAGCTTTCATCCCAACACAGTTTATAGGGCCATACGGTACATAGTTTTCAAGTTACAGACTAAGCTAAGCAAAATGAATCTTTTTTTTTTTACTGTGAAAATGGCACTTTGGGACTGTGAAAGGGTTGGGGTTAGGGTTAGGGTTTTGGCCCTGTTGTCCCAAACTGCCCCAGCACTTCCCACATTGCTCAAAGTGGCTAGCTTTCATCCCAACACAGTTTATAGGGCCATACGGTACATAGTTTTCAAGTTACAGACTAAGCTAAGCAAAATGAATCTTTTTTTTTTTACTGTGAAAATGGCACTTTGGGACTGTGAAAGGGTTGGGGTTAGGGTTAGGGTTTTGGCCCTGTTGTCCCAAACTGCCCCAGCACTTCCCACATTGCTCAAAGTGGCTAGCTTTCATCCCAACACAGTTTATAGGGCCATACGGTACATAGTTTTCAAGTTACAGACTAAGCTAAGCAAAAGTGAACCAGGCCTTTTTACTGTGAAAATGGCACTTTGGGACTGTGAAAGTGACATTTTGGCCCTGTTGTCCAAAACTGCCCCAGCACTTCCCACATTGCTCAAAGTGGCTAGCTTTCATCCCAACACAGTTTATAGGGCCATACGGTACATAGTTTTCAAGTTACAGACTAAGCTAAGCAAAATGAATCTTTTTTTTTTTACTGTGAAAATGGCACTTTGGGACTGTGAAAGGGTTGGGGTTAGGGTTAGGGTTTTGGCCCTGTTGTCCCAAACTGCCCCAGCACTTCCCACATTGCTCAAAGTGGCTAGCTTTCATCCCAACACAGTTTATAGGGCCATACGGTACATAGTTTTCAAGTTACAGACTAAGCTAAGCAAAATGAATCTTTTTTTTTTTACTGTGAAAATGGCACTTTGGGACTGTGAAAGGGTTAGGGTTAGGGTTAGGGTTTTGGCCCTGTTGTCCCAAACTGCCCCAGCACTTCCCACATTGCTCAAAGTGGCTAGCTTTCATCCCAACACAGTTTATAGGGCCATACGGTACATAGTTTTCAAGTTACAGACTAAGCTAAGCAAAAGTGAACCAGGCCTTTTTACTGTGAAAATGGCACTTTGGGACTGTGAAAGTGACATTTTGGCCCTGTTGTCCCAAACTGCCCCAGCACTTCCCACATTGCTCAAAGTGGCTAGCTTTCATCCCAACACAGTTTATAGGGCCATACGGTACATAGTTTTCAAGTTACAGACTAAGCTAAGCAAAATTAATCTTTTTTTTTTACTGTGAAAATGGCACTTTGGGACTGTGAAAGGGTTGGGGTTAGGGTTAGGGTTTTGGCCCTGTTGTCCCAAACTGCCCCAGCACTTCCCACATTGCTCAAAGTGGCTAGCTTTCATCCCAACACAGTTTATAGGGCCATACGGTACATAGTTTTCAAGTTACAGACTAAGCTAAGCAAAATGAATCTTTTTTTTTTTACTGTGAAAATGGCACTTTGGGACTGTGAAAGGGTTAGGGTTAGGGTTAGGGTTTTGGCCCTGTTGTCCCAAACTGCCCCAGCACTTCCCACATTGCTCAAAGTGGCTAGCTTTCATCCCAACACAGTTTATAGGGCCATACGGTACATAGTTTTCAAGTTACAGACTAAGCTAAGCAAAAGTGAACCAGGCCTTTTTACTGTGAAAATGGCACTTTGGGACTGTGAAAGTGACATTTTGGCCCTGTTGTCCCAAACTGCCCCAGCACTTCCCACATTGCTCAAAGTGGCTAGCTTTCATCCCAACACAGTTTATAGGGCCATACGGTACATAGTTTTCAAGTTACAGACTAAGCTAAGCAAAATGAATCTTTTTTTTTTTACTGTGAAAATGGCACTTTGGGACTGTGAAAGGGTTGGGGTTAGGGTTAGGGTTTTGGCCCTGTTGTCCCAAACTGCCCCAGCACTTCCCACATTGCTCAAAGTGGCTAGCTTTCATCCCAACACAGTTTATAGGGCCATACGGTACATAGTTTTCAAGTTACAGACTAAGCTAAGCAAAATGAATCTTTTTTTTTTTACTGTGAAAATGGCACTTTGGGACTGTGAAAGGGTTAGGGTTAGGGTTAGGGTTTTGGCCCTGTTGTCCCAAACTGCCCCAGCACTTCCCACATTGCTCAAAGTGGCTAGCTTTCATCCCAACACAGTTTATAGGGCCATACGGTACATAGTTTTCAAGTTACAGACTAAGCTAAGCAAAATGAATCTTTTTTTTTTTACTGTGAAAATGGCACTTTGGGACTGTGAAAGGGTTGGGGTTAGGGTTAGGGTTTTGGCCCTGTTGTCCCAAACTGCCCCAGCACTTCCCACATTGCTCAAAGTGGCTAGCTTTCATCCCAACACAGTTTATAGGGCCATACGGTACATAGTTTTCAAGTTACAGACTAAGCTAAGCAAAATGAATCTTTTTTTTTTTACTGTGAAAATGGCACTTTGGGACTGTGAAAGGGTTAGGGTTAGGGTTAGGGTTTTGGCCCTGTTGTCCCAAACTGCCCCAGCACTTCCCACATTGCTCAAAGTGGCTAGCTTTCATCCCAACACAGTTTATAGGGCCATACGGTACATAGTTTTCAAGTTACAGACTAAGCTAAGCAAAATTAATCTTTTTTTTTTTACTGTGAAAATGGCACTTTGGGACTGTGAAAGGGTTGGGGTTAGGGTTAGGGTTTTGGCCCTGTTGTCCCAAACTGCCCCAGCACTTCCCACATTGCTCAAAGTGGCTAGCTTTCATCCCAACACAGTTTATAGGGCCATACGGTACATAGTTTTCAAGTTACAGACTAAGCTAAGCAAAATGAATCTTTTTTTTTTTACTGTGAAAATGGCACTTTGGGACTGTGAAAGGGTTAGGGTTAGGGTTAGGGTTTTGGCCCTGTTGTCCCAAACTGCCCCAGCACTTCCCACATTGCTCAAAGTGGCTAGCTTTCATCCCAACACAGTTTATAGGGCCATACGGTACATAGTTTTCAAGTTACAGACTAAGCTAAGCAAAATTAATCTTTTTTTTTTTACTGTGAAAATGGCACTTTGGGACTGTGAAAGGGTTGGGGTTAGGGTTAGGGTTTTGGCCCTGTTGTCCCAAACTGCCCCAGCACTTCCCACATTGCTCAAAGTGGCTAGCTTTCATCCCAACACAGTTTATAGGGCCATACGGTACATAGTTTTCAAGTTACAGACTAAGCTAAGCAAAATGAATCTTTTTTTTTTTACTGTGAAAATGGCACTTTGGGACTGTGAAAGGGTTAGGGTTAGGGTTAGGGTTTTGGCCCTGTTGTCCCAAACTGCCCCAGCACTTCCCACATTGCTCAAAGTGGCTAGCTTTCATCCCAACACAGTTTATAGGGCCATACGGTACATAGTTTTCAAGTTACAGACTAAGCTAAGCAAAAGTGAACCAGGCCTTTTTACTGTGAAAATGGCACTTTGGGACTGTGAAAGTGACATTTTGGCCCTGTTGTCCCAAACTGCCCCAGCACTTCCCACATTGCTCAAAGTGGCTAGCTTTCATCCCAACACAGTTTATAGGGCCATACGGTACATAGTTTTCAAGTTACAGACTAAGCTAAGCAAAATGAATCTTTTTTTTTTTACTGTGAAAATGGCACTTTGGGACTGTGAAAGGGTTAGGGTTAGGGTTAGGGTTTTGGCCCTGTTGTCCCAAACTGCCCCAGCACTTCCCACATTGCTCAAAGTGGCTAGCTTTCATCCCAACACAGTTTATAGGGCCATACGGTACATAGTTTTCAAGTTACAGACTAAGCTAAGCAAAAGTGAACCAGGCCTTTTTACTGTGAAAACGGCACTTTGGGACTGTGAAAGTGACATTTTGGCCCTGTTGTCCCAAACTGCCCCAGCACTTCCCACATTGCTCAAAGTGGCTAGCTTTCATCCCAACACAGTTTATAGGGCCATACGGTACATAGTTTTCAAGTTACAGACTAAGCTAAGCAAAAGTGAACCAGGCCCTTTTACTGTGAAAATGGCACTTTGGGACTGTGAAAGTGACATTTTGGCCCTGTTGTCCCAAACTGCCCCAGCACTTCCCACATTGCTCAAAGTGGCTAGCTTTCATCCCAACACAGTTTATAGGGCCATACGGTACATAGTTTTCAAGTTACAGACTAAGCTAAGCAAAATGAATCTTTTTTTTTTTACTGTGAAAATGGCACTTTGGGACTGTGAAAGGGTTAGGGTTAGGGTTAGGGTTTTGGCCCTGTTGTCCCAAACTGCCCCAGCACTTCCCACATTGCTCAAAGTGGCTAGCTTTCATCCCAACACAGTTTATAGGGCCATACGGTACATAGTTTTCAAGTTACAGACTAAGCTAAGCAAAATGAATCTTTTTTTTTTTACTGTGAAAATGGCACTTTGGGACTGTGAAAGGGTTAGGGTTAGGGTTAGGGTTTTGGCCCTGTTGTCCCAAACTGCCCCAGCACTTCCCACATTGCTCAAAGTGGCTAGCTTTCATCCCAACACAGTTTATAGGGCCATACGGTACATAGTTTTCAAGTTACAGACTAAGCTAAGCAAAAGTGAACCAGGCCTTTTTACTGTGAAAACGGCACTTTGGGACTGTGAAAGTGACATTTTGGCCCTGTTGTCCCAAACTGCCCCAGCACTTCCCACATTGCTCAAAGTGGCTAGCTTTCATCCCAACACAGTTTATAGGGCCATACGGTACATAGTTTTCAAGTTACAGACTAAGCTAAGCAAAAGTGAACCAGGCCTTTTTACTGTGAAAATGGCACTTTGGGACTGTGAAAGTGACATTTTGGCCCTGTTGTCCCAAACTGCCCCAGCACTTCCCACATTGCTCAAAGTGGCTAGCTTTCATCCCAACACAGTTTATAGGGCCATACGGTACATAGTTTTCAAGTTACAGACTAAGCTAAGCAAAATGAATCTTTTTTTTTTTACTGTGAAAATGGCACTTTGGGACTGTGAAAGGGTTAGGGTTAGGGTTAGGGTTTTGGCCCTGTTGTCCCAAACTGCCCCAGCACTTCCCACATTGCTCAAAGTGGCTAGCTTTCATCCCAACACAGTTTATAGGGCCATACGGTACATAGTTTTCAAGTTACAGACTAAGCTAAGCAAAAGTGAACCAGGCCTTTTTACTGTGAAAACGGCACTTTGGGACTGTGAAAGTGACATTTTGGCCCTGTTGTCCCAAACTGCCCCAGCACTTCCCACATTGCTCAAAGTGGCTAGCTTTCATCCCAACACAGTTTATAGGGCCATACGGTACATAGTTTTCAAGTTACAGACTAAGCTAAGCAAAAGTGAACCAGGCCTTTTTACTGTGAAAATGGCACTTTGGGACTGTGAAAGTGACATTTTGGCCCTGTTGTCCCAAACTGCCCCAGCACTTCCCACATTGCTCAAAGTGGCTAGCTTTCATCCCAACACAGTTTATAGGGCCATACGGTACATAGTTTTCAAGTTACAGACTAAGCTAAGCAAAATGAATCTTTTTTTTTTTACTGTGAAAATGGCACTTTGGGACTGTGAAAGGGTTAGGGTTAGGGTTAGGGTTTTGGCCCTGTTGTCCCAAACTGCCCCAGCACTTCCCACATTGCTCAAAGTGGCTAGCTTTCATCCCAACACAGTTTATAGGGCCATACGGTACATAGTTTTCAAGTTACAGACTAAGCTAAGCAAAAGTGAACCAGGCCTTTTTACTGTGAAAACGGCACTTTGGGACTGTGAAAGTGACATTTTGGCCCTGTTGTCCCAAACTGCCCCAGCACTTCCCACATTGCTCAAAGTGGCTAGCTTTCATCCCAACACAGTTTATAGGGCCATACGGTACATAGTTTTCAAGTTACAGACTAAGCTAAGCAAAAGTGAACCAGGCCTTTTTACTGTGAAAATGGCACTTTGGGACTGTGAAAGTGACATTTTGGCCCTGTTGTCCCAAACTGCCCCAGCACTTCCCACATTGCTCAAAGTGGCTAGCTTTCATCCCAACACAGTTTATAGGGCCATACGGTACATAGTTTTCAAGTTACAGACTAAGCTAAGCAAAAGTGAACCAGGCCTTTTTACTGTGAAAACGGCACTTTGGGACTGTGAAAGTGACATTTTGGCCCTGTTGTCCCAAACTGCCCCAGCACTTCCCACATTGCTCAAAGTGGCTAGCTTTCATCCCAACACAGTTTATAGGGCCATACGGTACATAGTTTTCAAGTTACAGACTAAGCTAAGCAAAAGTGAACCAGGCCTTTTTACTGTGAAAATGGCACTTTGGGACTGTGAAAGTGACATTTTGGCCCTGTTGTCCCAAACTGCCCCAGCACTTCCCACATTACTCAAAGTGGCTAGCTTTCATCCCAACACAGTTTATAGGGCCATACGGTACATAGTTTTCAAGTTACAGACTAAGCTAAGCAAAATGAATCTTTTTTTTTTTACTGTGAAAATGGCACTTTGGGACTGTGAAAGGGTTAGGGTTAGGGTTAGGGTTTTGGCCCTGTTGTCCCAAACTGCCCCAGCACTTCCCACATTGCTCAAAGTGGCTAGCTTTCATCCCAACACAGTTTATAGGGCCATACGGTACATAGTTTTCAAGTTACAGACTAAGCTAAGCAAAATGAATCTTTTTTTTTTTACTGTGAAAATGGCACTTTGGGACTGTGAAAGGGTTAGGGTTAGGGTTAGGGTTTTGGCCCTGTTGTCCCAAACTGCCCCAGCACTTCCCACATTGCTCAAAGTGGCTAGCTTTCATCCCAACACAGTTTATAGGGCCATACGGTACATAGTTTTCAAGTTACAGACTAAGCTAAGCAAAATGAATCTTTTTTTTTTTACTGTGAAAATGGCACTTTGGGACTGTGAAAGGGTTAGGGTTAGGGTTAGGGTTTTGGCCCTGTTGTCCCAAACTGCCCCAGCACTTCCCACATTGCTCAAAGTGGCTAGCTTTCATCCCAACACAGTTTATAGGGCCATACGGTACATAGTTTTCAAGTTACAGACTAAGCTAAGCAAAAGTGAACCAGGCCTTTTTACTGTGAAAACGGCACTTTGGGACTGTGAAAGTGACATTTTGGCCCTGTTGTCCCAAACTGCCCCAGCACTTCCCACATTGCTCAAAGTGGCTAGCTTTCATCCCAACACAGTTTATAGGGCCATACGGTACATAGTTTTCAAGTTACAGACTAAGCTAAGCAAAAGTGAACCAGGCCTTTTTACTGTGAAAATGGCACTTTGGGACTGTGAAAGTGACATTTTGGCCCTGTTGTCCCAAACTGCCCCAGCACTTCCCACATTGCTCAAAGTGGCTAGCTTTCATCCCAACACAGTTTATAGGGCCATACGGTACATAGTTTTCAAGTTACAGACTAAGCTAAGCAAAATGAATCTTTTTTTTTTTACTGTGAAAATGGCACTTTGGGACTGTGAAAGGGTTAGGGTTAGGGTTAGGGTTTTGGCCCTGTTGTCCCAAACTGCCCCAGCACTTCCCACATTGCTCAAAGTGGCTAGCTTTCATCCCAACACAGTTTATAGGGCCATACGGTACATAGTTTCCAAGTTACAGACTAAGCTAAGCAAAAGTGAACCAGGCCTTTTTACTGTGAAAACGGCACTTTGGGACTGTGAAAGTGACATTTTGGCCCTGTTGTCCCAAACTGCCCCAGCACTTCCCACATTGCTCAAAGTGGCTAGCTTTCATCCCAACACAGTTTATAGGGCCATACGGTACATAGTTTTCAAGTTACAGACTAAGCTAAGCAAAAGTGAACCAGGCCTTTTTACTGTGAAAATGGCACTTTGGGACTGTGAAAGTGACATTTTGGCCCTGTTGTCCCAAACTGCCCCAGCACTTCCCACATTGCTCAAAGTGGCTAGCTTTCATCCCAACACAGTTTATAGGGCCATACGGTACATAGTTTTCAAGTTACAGACTAAGCTAAGCAAAATGAATCTTTTTTTTTTTACTGTGAAAATGGCACTTTGGGACTGTGAAAGGGTTAGGGTTAGGGTTAGGGTTTTGGCCCTGTTGTCCCAAACTGCCCCAGCACTTCCCACATTGCTCAAAGTGGCTAGCTTTCATCCCAACACAGTTTATAGGGCCATACGGTACATAGTTTTCAAGTTACAGACTAAGCTAAGCAAAAGTGAACCAGGCCTTTTTACTGTGAAAACGGCACTTTGGGACTGTGAAAGTGACATTTTGGCCCTGTTGTCCCAAACTGCCCCAGCACTTCCCACATTGCTCAAAGTGGCTAGCTTTCATCCCAACACAGTTTATAGGGCCATACGGTACATAGTTTTCAAGTTACAGACTAAGCTAAGCAAAAGTGAACCAGGCCTTTTTACTGTGAAAATGGCACTTTGGGACTGTGAAAGTGACATTTTGGCCCTGTTGTCCCAAACTGCCCCAGCACTTCCCACATTGCTCAAAGTGGCTAGCTTTCATCCCAACACAGTTTATAGGGCCATACGGTACATAGTTTTCAAGTTACAGACTAAGCTAAGCAAAAGTGAACCAGGCCTTTTTACTGTGAAAATGGCACTTTGGGACTGTGAAAGTGACATTTTGGCCCTGTTGTCCCAAACTGCCCCAGCACTTCCCACATTGCTCAAAGTGGCTAGCTTTCATCCCAACACAGTTTATAGGGCCATACGGTACATAGTTTTCAAGTTACAGACTAAGCTAAGCAAAAGTGAACCAGGCCTTTTTACTGTGAAAACGGCACTTTGGGACTGTGAAAGTGACATTTTGGCCCTGTTGTCCCAAACTGCCCCAGCACTTCCCACATTGCTCAAAGTGGCTAGCTTTCATCCCAACACAGTTTATAGGGCCATACGGTACATAGTTTTCAAGTTACAGACTAAGCTAAGCAAAAGTGAACCAGGCCTTTTTACTGTGAAAACGGCACTTTGGGACTGTGAAAGTGACATTTTGGCCCTGTTGTCCCAAACTGCCCCAGCACTTCCCACATTGCTCAAAGTGGCTAGCTTTCATCCCAACACAGTTTATAGGGCCATACGGTACATAGTTTTCAAGTTACAGACTAAGCTAAGCAAAAGTGAACCAGGCCTTTTTACTGTGAAAATGGCACTTTGGGACTGTGAAAGTGACATTTTGGCCCTGTTGTCCCAAACTGCCCCAGCACTTCCCACATTGCTCAAAGTGGCTAGCTTTCATCCCAACACAGTTTATAGGGCCATACGGTACATAGTTTTCAAGTTACAGACTAAGCTAAGCAAAAGTGAACCAGGCCTTTTTACTGTGAAAATGGCACTTTGGGACTGTGAAAGTGACATTTTGGCCCTGTTGTCCCAAACTGCCCCAGCACTTCCCACATTGCTCAAAGTGGCTAGCTTTCATCCCAACACAGTTTATAGGGCCATACGGTACATAGTTTTCAAGTTACAGACTAAGCTAAGCAAAAGTGAACCAGGCCTTTTTACTGTGAAAACGGCACTTTGGGACTGTGAAAGTGACATTTTGGCCCTGTTGTCCCAAACTGCCCCAGCACTTCCCACATTGCTCAAAGTGGCTAGCTTTCATCCCAACACAGTTTATAGGGCCATACGGTACATAGTTTTCAAGTTACAGACTAAGCTAAGCAAAAGTGAACCAGGCCTTTTTACTGTGAAAATGGCACTTTGGGACTGTGAAAGTGACATTTTGGCCCTGTTGTCCCAAACTGCCCCAGCACTTCCCACATTGCTCAAAGTGGCTAGCTTTCATCCCAACACAGTTTATAGGGCCATACGGTACATAGTTTTCAAGTTACAGACTAAGCTAAGCAAAAGTGAACCAGGCCTTTTTACTGTGAAAATGGCACTTTGGGACTGTGAAAGTGACATTTTGGCCCTGTTGTCCCAAACTGCCCCAGCACTTCCCACATTGCTCAAAGTGGCTAGCTTTCATCCCAACACAGTTTATAGGGCCATACGGTACATAGTTTTCAAGTTACAGACTAAGCTAAGCAAAATTAATCTTTTTTTTTTTACTGTGAAAATGGCACTTTGGGACTGTGAAAGGGTTAGGGTTAGGGTTAGGGTTTTGGCCCTGTTGTCCCAAACTGCCCCAGCACTTCCCACATTGCTCAAAGTGGCTAGCTTTCATCCCAACACAGTTTATAGGGCCATACGGTACATAGTTTTCAAGTTACAGACTAAGCTAAGCAAAATGAATCTTTTTTTTTTTACTGTGAAAATGGCACTTTGGGACTGTGAAAGGGTTGGGGTTAGGGTTAGGGTTTTGGCCCTGTTGTCCCAAACTGCCCCAGCACTTCCCACATTGCTCAAAGTGGCTAGCTTTCATCCCAACACAGTTTATAGGGCCATACGGTACATAGTTTTCAAGTTACAGACTAAGCTAAGCAAAATGAATCTTTTTTTTTTTACTGTGAAAATGGCACTTTGGGACTGTGAAAGGGTTAGGGTTAGGGTTAGGGTTTTGGCCCTGTTGTCCCAAACTGCCCCAGCACTTCCCACATTGCTCAAAGTGGCTAGCTTTCATCCCAACACAGTTTATAGGGCCATACGGTACATAGTTTTCAAGTTACAGACTAAGCTAAGCAAAAGTGAACCAGGCCTTTTTACTGTGAAAATGGCACTTTGGGACTGTGAAAGTGACATTTTGGCCCTGTTGTCCCAAACTGCCCCAGCACTTCCCACATTGCTCAAAGTGGCTAGCTTTCATCCCAACACAGTTTATAGGGCCATACGGTACATAGTTTTCAAGTTACAGACTAAGCTAAGCAAAATGAATCTTTTTTTTTTTACTGTGAAAATGGCACTTTGGGACTGTGAAAGGGTTGGGGTTAGGGTTAGGGTTTTGGCCCTGTTGTCCCAAACTGCCCCAGCACTTCCCACATTGCTCAAAGTGGCTAGCTTTCATCCCAACACAGTTTATAGGGCCATACGGTACATAGTTTTCAAGTTACAGACTAAGCTAAGCAAAAGTGAACCAGGCCTTTTTACTGTGAAAATGGCACTTTGGGACTGTGAAAGTGACATTTTGGCCCTGTTGTCCCAAACTGCCCCAGCACTTCCCACATTGCTCAAAGTGGCTAGC
Source organism: Protomyctophum bolini (assembly GCF_963924005.1). Classification (NCBI taxonomy): domain Eukaryota; kingdom Metazoa; phylum Chordata; class Actinopteri; order Myctophiformes; family Myctophidae; genus Protomyctophum; species Protomyctophum bolini. The sequence continues at coordinate 71,528 of NW_027665767.1, read as the reverse complement.
TTTCATCCCAACACAGTTTATAGGGCCATACGGTACATAGTTTTCAAGTTACAGACTAAGCTAAGCAAAATGAATCTTTTTTTTTTTACTGTGAAAATGGCACTTTGGGACTGTGAAAGGGTTGGGGTTAGGGTTAGGGTTTTGGCCCTGTTGTCCCAAACTGCCCCAGCACTTCCCACATTGCTCAAAGTGGCTAGCTTTCATCCCAACACAGTTTATAGGGCCATACGGTACATAGTTTTCAAGTTACAGACTAAGCTAAGCAAAATGAATCTTTTTTTTTTTTACTGTGAAAATGGCACTTTGGGACTGTGAAAGGGTTAGGGTTAGGGTTTTGGCCCTGTTGTCCCAAACTGCCCCAGCACTTCCCACATTGCTCAAAGTGGCTAGCTTTCATCCCAACACAGTTTATAGGGCCATACGGTACATAGTTTTCAAGTTACAGACTAAGCTAAGCAAAAGTGAACCAGGCCTTTTTACTGTGAAAATGGCACTTTGGGACTGTGAAAGTGACATTTTGGCCCTGTTGTCCCAAACTGCCCCAGCACTTCCCACATTGCTCAAAGTGGCTAGCTTTCATCCCAACACAGTTTATAGGGCCATACGGTACATAGTTTTCAAGTTACAGACTAAGCTAAGCAAAATGAATCTTTTTTTTTTTACTGTGAAAATGGCACTTTGGGACTGTGAAAGGGTTAGGGTTAGGGTTAGGGTTTTGGCCCTGTTGTCCCAAACTGCCCCAGCACTTCCCACATTGCTCAAAGTGGCTAGCTTTCATCCCAACACAGTTTATAGGGCCATACGGTACATAGTTTTCAAGTTACAGACTAAGCTAAGCAAAAGTGAACCAGGCCTTTTTACTGTGAAAATGGCACTTTGGGACTGTGAAAGTGACATTTTGGCCCTGTTGTCCCAAACTGCCCCAGCACTTCCCACATTGCTCAAAGTGGCTAGCTTTCATCCCAACACAGTTTATAGGGCCATACGGTACATAGTTTTCAAGTTACAGACTAAGCTAAGCAAAATGAATCTTTTTTTTTTTACTGTGAAAATGGCACTTTGGGACTGTGAAAGGGTTGGGGTTAGGGTTAGGGTTTTGGCCCTGTTGTCCCAAACTGCCCCTGCACTTCCCACATTGGTCAAAGTGGCTAGCTTTCATCCCAACACAGTTTATAGGGCCATACGGTACATAGTTTTCAAGTTACAGACTAAGCTAAGCAAAAGTGAACCAGGCCTTTTTACTGTGAAAACGGCACTTTGGGACTGTGAAAGTGACATTTTGGCCCTGTTGTCCCAAACTGCCCCAGCACTTCCCACATTGCTCAAAGTGGCTAGCTTTCATCCCAACACAGTTTATAGGGCCATACGGTACATAGTTTTCAAGTTACAGACTAAGCTAAGCAAAAGTGAACCAGGCCTTTTTACTGTGAAAATGGCACTTTGGGACTGTGAAAGTGACATTTTGGCCCTGTTGTCCCAAACTGCCCCAGCACTTCCCACATTGCTCAAAGTGGCTAGCTTTCATCCCAACACAGTTTATAGGGCCATACGGTACATAGTTTTCAAGTTACAGACTAAGCTAAGCAAAATGAATCTTTTTTTTTTTACTGTGAAAATGGCACTTTGGGACTGTGAAAGGGTTAGGGTTAGGGTTAGGGTTTTGGCCCTGTTGTCCCAAACTGCCCCAGCACTTCCCACATTGCTCAAAGTGGCTAGCTGTCATCCCAACACAGTTTATAGGGCCATACGGTACATAGTTTTCAAGTTACAGACTAAGCTAAGCAAAAGTGAACCAGGCCTTTTTACTGTGAAAATGGCACTTTGGGACTGTGAAAGTGACATTTTGGCCCTGTTGTCCCAAACTGCCCCAGCACTTCCCACATTGCTCAAAGTGGCTAGCTTTCATCCCAACACAGTTTATAGGGCCATACGGTACATAGTTTTCAAGTTACAGACTAAGCTAAGCAAAATGAATCTTTTTTTTTTTACTGTGAAAATGGCACTTTGGGACTGTGAAAGGGTTGGGGTTAGGGTTAGGGTTTTGGCCCTGTTGTCCCAAACTGCCCCAGCACTTCCCACATTGGTCAAAGTGGCTAGCTTTCATCCCAACACAGTTTATAGGGCCATACGGTACATAGTTTTCAAGTTACAGACTAAGCTAAGCAAAATGAATCTTTTTTTTTTTACTGTGAAAATGGCACTTTGGGACTGTGAAAGGGTTAGGGTTAGGGTTAGGGTTTTGGCCCTGTTGTCCCAAACTGCCCCAGCACTTCCCACATTGGTCAAAGTGGCTAGCTTTCATCCCAACACAGTTTATAGGGCCATACGGTACATAGTTTTCAAGTTACAGACTAAGCTAAGCAAAAGTGAACCAGGCCTTTTTACTGTGAAAACGGCACTTTGGGACTGTGAAAGTGACATTTTGGCCCTGTTGTCCCAAACTGCCCCAGCACTTCCCACATTGCTCAAAGTGGCTAGCTTTCATCCCAACACAGTTTATAGGGCCATACGGTACATAGTTTTCAAGTTACAGACTAAGCTAAGCAAAAGTGAACCAGGCCTTTTTACTGTGAAAATGGCACTTTGGGACTGTGAAAGTGACATTTTGGCCCTGTTGTCCCAAACTGCCCCAGCACTTCCCACATTGCTCAAAGTGGCTAGCTTTCATCCCAACACAGTTTATAGGGCCATACGGTACATAGTTTTCAAGTTACAGACTAAGCTAAGCAAAATGAATCTTTTTTTTTTTACTGTGAAAATGGCACTTTGGGACTGTGAAAGGGTTAGGGTTAGGGTTAGGGTTTTGGCCCTGTTGTCCCAAACTGCCCCAGCACTTCCCACATTGCTCAAAGTGGCTAGCTTTCATCCCAACACAGTTTATAGGGCCATACGGTACATAGTTTTCAAGTTACAGACTAAGCTAAGCAAAAGTGAACCAGGCCTTTTTACTGTGAAAATGGCACTTTGGGACTGTGAAAGTGACATTTTGGCCCTGTTGTCCCAAACTGCCCCAGCACTTCCCACATTGCTCAAAGTGGCTAGCTTTCATCCCAACACAGTTTATAGGGCCATACGGTACATAGTTTTCAAGTTACAGACTAAGCTAAGCAAAATGAATCTTTTTTTTTTTACTGTGAAAATGGCACTTTGGGACTGTGAAAGGGTTGGGGTTAGGGTTAGGGTTTTGGCCCTGTTGTCCCAAACTGCCCCAGCACTTCCCACATTGGTCAAAGTGGCTAGCTTTCATCCCAACACAGTTTATAGGGCCATACGGTACATAGTTTTCAAGTTACAGACTAAGCTAAGCAAAATGAATCTTTTTTTTTTTACTGTGAAAATGGCACTTTGGGACTGTGAAAGGGTTAGGGTTAGGGTTAGGGTTTTGGCCCTGTTGTCCCAAACTGCCCCAGCACTTCCCACATTGCTCAAAGTGGCTAGCTTTCATCCCAACACAGTTTATAGGGCCATACGGTACATAGTTTTCAAGTTACAGACTAAGCTAAGCAAAAGTGAACCAGGCCTTTTTACTGTGAAAATGGCACTTTGGGACTGTGAAAGTGACATTTTGGCCCTGTTGTCCCAAACTGCCCCAGCACTTCCCACATTGCTCAAAGTGGCTAGCTTTCATCCCAACACAGTTTATAGGGCCATACGGTACATAGTTTTCAAGTTACAGACTAAGCTAAGCAAAATGAATCTTTTTTTTTTTACTGTGAAAATGGCACTTTGGGACTGTGAAAGGGTTAGGGTTAGGGTTAGGGTTTTGGCCCTGTTGTCCCAAACTGCCCCAGCACTTCCCACATTGCTCAAAGTGGCTAGCTTTCATCCCAACACAGTTTATAGGGCCATACGGTACATAGTTTTCAAGTTACAGACTAAGCTAAGCAAAATGAATCTTTTTTTTTTTACTGTGAAAATGGCACTTTGGGACTGTGAAAGGGTTGGGGTTAGGGTTAGGGTTTTGGCCCTGTTGTCCCAAACTGCCCCAGCACTTCCCACATTGGTCAAAGTGGCTAGCTTTCATCCCAACACAGTTTATAGGGCCATACGGTACATAGTTTTCAAGTTACAGACTAAGCTAAGCAAAAGTGAACCAGGCCTTTTTACTGTGAAAACGGCACTTTGGGACTGTGAAAGTGACATTTTGGCCCTGTTGTCCCAAACTGCCCCAGCACTTCCCACATTGCTCAAAGTGGCTAGCTTTCATCCCAACACAGTTTATAGGGCCATACGGTACATAGTTTTCAAGTTACAGACTAAGCTAAGCAAAATTAATCTTTTTTTTTTTACTGTGAAAATGGCACTTTGGGACTGTGAAAGGGTTAGGGTTAGGGTTAGGGTTTTGGCCCTGTTGTCCCAAACTGCCCCAGCACTTCCCACATTGCTCAAAGTGGCTAGCTTTCATCCCAACACAGTTTATAGGGCCATACGGTACATAGTTTTCAAGTTACAGACTAAGCTAAGCAAAAGTGAACCAGGCCTTTTTACTGTGAAAATGGCACTTTGGGACTGTGAAAGTGACATTTTGGCCCTGTTGTCCCAAACTGCCCCAGCACTTCCCACATTGCTCAAAGTGGCTAGCTTTCATCCCAACACAGTTTATAGGGCCATACGGTACATAGTTTTCAAGTTACAGACTAAGCTAAGCAAAATGAATCTTTTTTTTTTTACTGTGAAAATGGCACTTTGGGACTGTGAAAGGGTTGGGGTTAGGGTTAGGGTTTTGGCCCTGTTGTCCCAAACTGCCCCAGCACTTCCCACATTGGTCAAAGTGGCTAGCTTTCATCCCAACACAGTTTATAGGGCCATACGGTACATAGTTTTCAAGTTACAGACTAAGCTAAGCAAAATGAATCTTTTTTTTTTTACTGTGAAAATGGCACTTTGGGACTGTGAAAGGGTTAGGGTTAGGGTTAGGGTTTTGGCCCTGTTGTCCCAAACTGCCCCAGCACTTCCCACATTGCTCAAAGTGGCTAGCTTTCATCCCAACACAGTTTATAGGGCCATACGGTACATAGTTTTCAAGTTACAGACTAAGCTAAGCAAAAGTGAACCAGGCCTTTTTACTGTGAAAATGGCACTTTGGGACTGTGAAAGTGACATTTTGGCCCTGTTGTCCCAAACTGCCCCAGCACTTCCCACATTGCTCAAAGTGGCTAGCTTTCATCCCAACACAGTTTATAGGGCCATACGGTACATAGTTTTCAAGTTACAGACTAAGCTAAGCAAAATGAATCTTTTTTTTTTTACTGTGAAAATGGCACTTTGGGACTGTGAAAGGGTTGGGGTTAGGGTTAGGGTTTTGGCCCTGTTGTCCCAAACTGCCCCAGCACTTCCCACATTGGTCAAAGTGGCTAGCTTTCATCCCAACACAGTTTATAGGGCCATACGGTACATAGTTTTCAAGTTACAGACTAAGCTAAGCAAAAGTGAACCAGGCCTTTTTACTGTGAAAACGGCACTTTGGGACTGTGAAAGTGACATTTTGGCCCTGTTGTCCCAAACTGCCCCAGCACTTCCCACATTGCTCAAAGTGGCTAGCTTTCATCCCAACACAGTTTATAGGGCCATACGGTACATAGTTTTCAAGTTACAGACTAAGCTAAGCAAAAGTGAACCAGGCCTTTTTACTGTGAAAATGGCACTTTGGGACTGTGAAAGTGACATTTTGGCCCTGTTGTCCCAAACTGCCCCAGCACTTCCCACATTGCTCAAAGTGGCTAGCTTTCATCCCAACACAGTTTATAGGGCCATACGGTACATAGTTTTCAAGTTACAGACTAAGCTAAGCAAAATGAATCTTTTTTTTTTTACTGTGAAAATGGCACTTTGGGACTGTGAAAGGGTTAGGGTTAGGGTTAGGGTTTTGGCCCTGTTGTCCCAAACTGCCCCAACACTTCCCACATTGCTCAAAGTGGCTAGCTTTCATCCCAACACAGTTTATAGGGCCATACGGTACATAGTTTTCAAGTTACAGACTAAGCTAAGCAAAATGAATCTTTTTTTTTTTTACTGTGAAAATGGCACTTTGGGACTGTGAAAGGGTTAGGGTTAGGGTTAGGGTTTTGGCCCTGTTGTCCCAAACTGCCCCAGCACTTCCCACATTGCTCAAAGTGGCTAGCTTTCATCCCAACACAGTTTATAGGGCCATACGGTACATAGTTTTCAAGTTACAGACTAAGCTAAGCAAAAGTGAACCAGGCCTTTTTACTGTGAAAATGGCACTTTGGGACTGTGAAAGTGACATTTTGGCCCTGTTGTCCCAAACTGCCCCAGCACTTCCCACATTGCTCAAAGTGGCTAGCTTTCATCCCAACACAGTTTATAGGGCCATACGGTACATAGTTTTCAAGTTACAGACTAAGCTAAGCAAAATGAATCTTTTTTTTTTTACTGTGAAAATGGCACTTTGGGACTGTGAAAGGGTTAGGGTTTTGGCCCTGTTGTCCCAAACTGCCCCAGCACTTCCCACATTGCTCAAAGTGGCTAGCTTTCATCCCAACACAGTTTATAGGGCCATACGGTACATAGTTTTCAAGTTACAGACTAAGCTAAGCAAAAGTGAACCAGGCCTTTTTACTGTGAAAATGGCACTTTGGGACTGTGAAAGTGACATTTTGGCCCTGTTGTCCCAAACTGCCCCAGCACTTCCCACATTGCTCAAAGTGGCTAGCTTTCATCCCAACACAGTTTATAGGGCCATACGGTACATAGTTTTCAAGTTACAGACTAAGCTAAGCAAAATGAATCTTTTTTTTTTTACTGTGAAAATGGCACTTTGGGACTGTGAAAGGGTTGGGGTTAGGGTTAAAAAGTATATTTTTAAAGTATATTATTAAAGTATATTATTAAAGTATATTATTAAGTATATTATTAAACTATATTATTAAAGTATATTATTAAACTATATTATTAAAGTATATTATTAAGTATATTATTAAAGTATATTATTAAAGTATATTATTAAGTATATTATTAAAGTATATTATTAAACTATATTATTAAGTATATTATTAAAGTATATTATTAAAGTATATTATTAAGTATATTATTAAAGTATATTATTAAAGTATATTATTAAGTATATTATTAAAGTATATTATTAAAGTATATTATTAAAGTATATTATTAAAGTATATTATTAAAGTATATTATTCAACTATATTATTCAACTATATTATTAAAGTATATTATTCAACTATATTATTCAACTATATTATTAAAGTATATTATTAAAGTATATTATTCAACTATATTATTAAAGTATATTATTCAACTATATTATTCAACTATATTATTAAAGTATATTATTAAAGTATATTATTCAACTATATTATTAAGTATATTATTAAGTATATTATTAAAGTATATTATTAAACTATATTATTAAGTATATTATTAAAGTATATTATTAAAGTATATTATTAAAGTATATTATTAAAGTATATTATTCAAGTATATTATTAAAGTATATTATTAAAGTATATTATTAAGTATATTATTAAACTATATTATTAAAGTATATTATTAAGTATATTATTAAAGTATATTATTAAAGTATATTAATAAAGTATATTAATAAACTATATTATTAAAGTATATTTTTAAAGTATATTATTAAAGTATATTATTAAAGTATATTATTAAGTATATTATTAAACTATATTATTAAAGTATATTATTAAACTATATTATTAAAGTATATTATTAAAGTATATTATTAAACTATATTATTAAACTATATTATTAAGTATATTATTAAAGTATATTATTAAAGTATATTATTAAACTATATTATTAAGTATATTATTAAACTATATTATTAAACTATATTATTAAGTATATTATTAAACTATATTATTAAAGTATATTATTAAAGTATATTATTAAACTATATTATTCAACTATATTATTAAAGTATATTATTAAAGTATATTATTAAACTATATTATTAAACTATATTATTAAACTATATTATTAAACTATATTATTAAACTATATTATTAAGTATATTATTAAACTATATTATTAAAGTATATTATTAAAGTATATTATTAAAGTATATTATTAAAGTATATTATTAAACTATATTATTAAACTATATTATTAAACTATATTATTAAGTATATTATTAAGTATATTATTAAACTATATTATTAAACTATATTATTAAGTATATTATTAAACTATATTATTAAAGTATATTATTAAACTATATTATTAAACTATATTATTCAACTATATTATTAAAGTATATTATTAAAGTATATTATTAAACTATATTATTAAACTATATTATTAAACTATATTATTAAACTATATTATTAAGTATATTATTAAACTATATTATTAAACTATATTATTAAACTATATTATTAAACTATATTATTAAAGTATATTATTAAAGTATATTATTAAACTATATTATTAAAGTATATTATTAAACTATATTATTAAACTATATTATTAAACTATATTATTAAGTATATTATTAAGTATATTATTAAACTATATTATTAAACTATATTATTAAGTATATTATTAAACTATATTATTAAACTATATTATTAAACTATATTATTAAACTATATTATTCAACTATTTTATTAAACTATATTATTAAACTATATTATTAAACTATATTATTAAACTATATTATTAAACTATATTATTAAAGTATATTATTAAGTATATTATTAAACTATATTATTAAACTATATTATTAAACTATATTATTAAAGTATATTATTAAAGTATATTATTAAACTATATTATTAAACTATATTATTCAACTATATTATTAAAGTATATTATTAAACTATATTATTAAACTATATTATTAAACTATATTATTAAACTATATTATTAAAGTATATTATTAAGTATATTATTAAACTATATTATTAAAGTATATTATTAAAGTATATTATTAAAGTATATTATTAAAGTATATTATTAAACTATATTATTAAACTATATTATTAAACTATATTATTAAACTATATTATTAAACTATATTATTAAAGTATATTATTAAGTATATTATTAAAGTATATTATTAAACTATATTATTAAACTATATTATTAAGTATATTATTAAGTATATTATTAAGTATATTATTAAAGTATATTATTCAACTATATTATTAAAGTATATTATTCAACTATATTATTCAACTATATTATTAAAGTATATTATTAAAGTATATTATTCAACTATATTATTAAGTATATTATTAAGTATATTATTAAAGTATATTATTAAACTATATTATTAAGTATATTATTAAAGTATATTATTAAAGTTTATTATTAAAGTATATTATTAAAGTATATTATTAAAGTATATTATTCAAGTATATTATTAAAGTATATTATTAAACTATATTATTAAGTATATTATTAAAGTATATTATTAAAGTATATTATTAAGTATATTATTAAAGTATATTATTAAAGTATATTAATAAAGTATATTAATAAACTATATTATTAAAGTATATTTTTAAAGTATATTATTAAAGTATATTATTAAAGTATATTATTAAGTATATTATTAAACTATATTATTAAACTATATTATTAAACTATATTATTAAACTATATTATTAAAGTATATTATTAAAGTATATTATTAAACTATATTATTAAACTATATTATTAAGTATATTATTAAAGTATATTATTAAACTATATTATTAAACTATATTATTAAGTATATTATTAAGTATATTATTAAACTATATTATTAAACTATATTATTAAGTATATTATTAAACTATATTATTAAAGTATATTATTAAAGTATATTATTAAACTATATTATTCAACTATATTATTAAAGTATATTATTAAAGTATATTATTAAACTATATTATTAAACTATATTATTAAACTATATTATTAAAGTATATTATTAAGTATATTATTAAAGTATATTAATAAAGTATATTATTAAAGTATATTATTAAAGTATATTATTAAAGTATATTATTAAAGTATATTATTAAAGTATATTATTAAACTATATTATTAAACTATATTATTAAGTATATTATTAAGTATATTATTAAACTATATTATTAAACTATATTATTAAGTATATTATTAAACTATATTATTAAAGTATATTATTAAAGTATATTATTAAACTATATTATTCAACTATATTATTAAACTATATTATTAAACTATATTATTAAACTATATTATTAAACTATATTATTAAAGTATATTATTAAGTATATTATTAAACTATATTATTAAACTATATTATTCAACTATATTATTAAAGTACATTATTAAAGTATATTATTAAACTATATTATTAAACTATATTATTAAACTATATTATTAAACTATATTATTAAACTATATTATTAAACTATATTATTAAGTATATTATTAAAGTATATTATTAAAGTATATTATTAAAGTATATTATTAAAGTATATTATTAAACTATATTATTAAACTATATTATTAAAGTATATTATTAAACTATATTATTAAAGTATATTATTAAAGTATATTATTAAAGTATATTATTAAGTATATTATTAAAGTATATTATTAAAGTATATTATTAAACTATATTATTAAACTATATTATTAAACTATATTATTAAACTATATTATTAAACTATAGTATAAAGTATATTATTAAAGTATATTATTAAAGTATATTATTAAAGTATATTATTAAAGTATATTATTAAAGTATATTATTAAAGTATATTATTAAGTATATTATTAAGTATATTATTAAAGTATATTATTAAACTATATTATTAACTATATTATTAAAGTATATTATTAAAGTATATTATTCAACTATATTATTAAAGTATATTATTAAAGTATATTATTCAAGTATATTATTAAAGTATATTATTAAACTATATTATTAAACTATAGTATAAAGTATATTATTAATGTATATTATTAAAGTATATTATTAAAGTATATTATTAAACTATATTATTAAACTATATTATTAAAGTATATTATTAAACTATATTATTAAACTATATTATTAAGTATATTATTAAACTATATTATTAAAGTATATTATTAAAGTATATTATTAAAGTATATTATTAAAGTATATTATTAAACTATATTATTAAGTATATTATTAAAGTATATTATTAAAGTATATTATTAAAGTATATTATTAAAGTATATTATTAAGTATATTATTAAAGTATATTATTAAAGGATATTATTAAAGGATATTATTCAACTATATTATTAAGTATATTATTAAAGTATATTATTAAACTATATTATTAAGTATATTATTAAAGTATATTATTCAACTATATTATTCAACTATATTATTAAAGTATATTATTAAAGTATATTATTAAACTATATTATTAAGTATATTATTAAGTATATTATTAAAGTATATTATTCAACTATATTATTCAACTATATTATTCAACTATATTATTCAACTATATTATTAAAGTATATTATTAAACTATATTATTAAGTATATTATTAAGTATATTATTAAAGTATATTATTAAACTATATTATTAAGTATATTATTAAAGTATATTATTAAAGTATATTATTCAAGTATATTATTAAAGTATATTATTAAAGTATATTATTAAAGTATATTATTCAAGTATATTATTAAAGTATATTATTAAAGTATATTATTAAGTATATTATTAAAGTATATTATTAAAGTATATTATTAAGTATATTATTAAACTATATTATTAAAGTATATTAATAAAGTATATTAATAAACTATATTATTAAAGTATATTTTTAAAGTATATTATTAAAGTATATTATTAAGTATATTATTAAACTATATTATTATACTATATTATTAAACTATATTATTAAACTATATTATTAAGTATATTATTAAGTATATTATTAAACTATATTATTAAAGTATATTATTAAGTATATTATTAAACTATATTATTAAAGTATATTATTAAAGTATATTATTAAACTATATTATTCAACTATATTATTAAAGTATATTATTAAAGTATATTATTAAACTATATTATTAAACTATATTATTAAAGTATATTATTAAGTATATTATTAAACTATATTATTAAAGTATATTATTAAACTATATTATTAAAGTATATTATTAAACTATATTATTAAAGTATATTATTAAACTATATTATTAAACTATATTATTAAACTATATTATTAAACTATATTATTAAGTATATTATTAAGTATATTATTAAACTATATTATTAAACTATATTATTAAGTATATTATTAAACTATATTATTAAAGTATATTATTAAAGTATATTATTAAAGTATATTATTAAAGTATATTATTCAACTATATTATTAAAGTATATTATTAAAGTATATTATTAAAGTATATTATTAAAGTATATTATTAAAGTATATTATTAAGTATATTATTAAAGTATATTATTAAAGTATATTATTAAAGTATATTATTAAACTATATTATTAAACTATATTATTAAACTATATTATTAAACTATATTATTAAACTATATTATTAAAGTATATTATTAAGTATATTATTAAAGTATATTATTAAAGTATATTATTAAAGTATATTATTAAACTATATTATTAAGTATATTATTAAGTATATTATTAAAGTATATTATTCAACTATATTATTCAACTATATTATTAAAGTATATTATTAAAGTATATTATTCAACTATATTATTAAGTATATTATTAAGTATATTATTAAAGTATATTATTAAACTATATTATTCAACTATATTATTAAAGTATATTATTAAAGTATATTATTAAACTATATTATTAAACTATATTATTAAACTATATTATTAAACTATATTATTAAGTATATTATTAAAGTATATTATTAAAGTATATTATTAAAGTATATTATTAAAGTATATTATTAAAGTATATTATTAAAGTATATTATTAAAGTATATTATTAAACTATATTATTAAACTATATTATTAAGTATATTATTAAACTATATTATTAAACTATATTATTAAGTATATTATTAAACTATATTATTAAAGTATATTATTAAAGTATATTATTAAAGTATATTATTCAACTATATTATTAAAGTATATTATTAAACTATATTATTAAACTATATTATTAAACTATATTATTAAACTATATTATTAAAGTATATTATTAAGTATATTATTAAACTATATTATTAAAGTATATTATTAAAGTATATTATTAAAGTATATTATTAAAGTATATTATTAAAGTATATTATTAAACTATATTATTAAACTATATTATTAAACTATATTATTAAACTATATTATTAAGTATATTATTAAAGTATATTATTAAACTATATTATTAAACTATATTATTAAACTATATTATTCAACTATATTATTAAAGTATATTATTAAAGTATATTATTAAAGTATATTATTAAACTATATTATTAAACTATATTATTAAACTATATTATTAAAGTATATTATTAAGTATATTATTAAACTATATTATTAAAGTATATTATTAAACTATATTATTAAACTATATTATTAAGTATATTATTAAGTATATTATTAAACTATATTATTAAACTATATTATTAAGTATATTATTAAACTATATTATTAAAGTATATTATTAAAGTATATTATTCAACTATATTATTCAACTATATTATTAAAGTATATTATTAAAGTATATTATTAAAGTATATTATTAAACTATATTATTAAACTATATTATTAAACTATATTATTAAAGTATATTATTAAGTATATTATTAAACTATATTATTAAAGTATATTATTAAACTATATTATTAAAGTATATTATTAAAGTATATTATTAAAGTATATTATTAAACTATATTATTAAACTATATTATTAAACTATATTATTAAGTATATTATTAAAGTATATTATTAAACTATATTATTAAACTATATTATTAAACTATATTATTAAACTATATTATTAAAGTATATTATTAAAGTATATTATTAAAGTATATTATTAAACTATATTATTAAACTATATTATTAAACTATATTATTAAAGTATATTATTAAAGTATATTATTAAGTATATTATTAAAGTATATTATTAAAGTATATTATTAAACTATATTATTAAACTATATTATTAAAGTATATTATTAAACTATATTATTAAACTATATTATTAAACTATATTATTAAACTATATTATTAAACTATATTATTAAGTATATTATTAAAGTATATTATTAAACTATATTATTAAGTATATTATTAAGTATATTATTAAAGTATATTATTAAACTATATTATTAACTATATTATTAAAGTATATTATTAAAGTATATTATTAAAGTATATTATTCAACTATATTATTAAAGTATATTATTAAAGTATATTATTCAAGTATATTATTAAAGTATATTATTAAACTATATTATTAAACTATATTATTAAGTATATTATTAAAGTATATTATTAAAGTATATTATTAAAGTATATTATTAAAGTATATTATTAAAGTATATTATTAAGTATATTATTAAACTATATTATTAAAGTATATTATTAAAGTATATTATTAAAGTATATTATTAAAGTATATTATTAAAGTATATTAATAAACTATATTATTAAAGTATATTTTTAAAGTATATTATTAAAGTATATTATTAAGTATATCTCTCTCTAGGTCGTCCTCAGACGAGCCCTCCATCGTCGTTTCCAGTCATCTCGGTTCTCCATACATCCGGCCAGTTCGTTGGTACTTTGCACTCCTGCATCGCTCTTGAGTATATCCACGTATGTTAGCACGGGGCGTCCTCGTGATCGATGGCCGTGTGTTGGTTCCCAGAGCACCAGTTTGCTGGCTGGCAGTTCTTGATGTCTTTGGCAGTGTCCTGCTAGTCTCATTCTCCTGGCTGCTATTTTCTGGCTCACCCTCGGTAGTCCCTCATACAGAGTCATGTTAGTGACATGTACAGTCTTGCTGATGTTAAGTACTGCACGCAGCATTCTGGTGTAGCACCCGTCAAGGGACTTCTCCAGGGTTGGCTTCAGGGTCCAGCATTCACTGCCGTATAGGAGAACAGACTCCACTGTTGCGTAGAAGAAGCTGAGTTTGATTTGTCGGGGGAGATTGGAGTTCCAAACACTGTTCATGCCATTTAGGGACCTCCATGCAAGTGCCTTCCTCACTTTCAGATCTTGCTCGGTTGAGTTGACCCATGAGCCCAGGTACTTGAAGTCTTTGACTTCCTTCAGCACCGTGCCTCCTGCTGTTGTGAGAGGTGGATGTTCCGGTGAGATGTTGTAGGTGATAACCTCAGTTTTCTTGGCATTTAGCCTAAGGCCAACTTTGGCACACTCCAGCTCCACACTGTTCAGGAGTTCCTGAGCTTGTTCCACGCTGTCGGAGAGCAGGCCGATGTCATCCGCATAGTCCAGATCTGTCAGGACTACCTTGGGATGTCGTCTTGACCTCCTTGGGGTTAGGGTGAAGCCAAGATCCTGCTCTCGTCCACTGATAGCTTTCCTGAGCGCATAGTCCAGGACTATGATGAAGAGGAAAGGGGCTAGGGTATCCCCCTGCATTACCCCGGCCCGGATATCAAACTCCTCACTGTTACCATCTGGGGTCACCACCTTGGCCCTTGTTTTTGCATACATGGACTCTATTGCCCGGAGCAAGTTGGGAGGGACACCGTAGGCCTTAAGGATCTTCACCATTGTGCCTCTGTGAATCGAGTCAAACGCCTTTTTGAAGTCGATGAAGCAGAGTACAGCAGTCAAGTTGTCCTTCCTCACCTCCTCAATCATTCTCCTCAGTGCCAAGATCTGTGCTACGGTAGTTCTCCTCTCTCTGAAGCCATATTATTAAACTATATTATTAAACTATATTATTAAACTATATTATTAAACTATATTATTAAGTATATTATTAAGTATATTATTAAACTATATTATTAAAGTATATTATTAAGTATATTATTAAACTATATTATTAAAGTATATTATTAAAGTATATTATTAAACTATATTATTCAACTATATTATTAAAGTATATTATTAAAGTATATTATTAAACTATATTATTAAACTATATTATTAAAGTATATTATTAAGTATATTATTAAACTATATTATTAAAGTATATTATTAAACTATATTATTAAACTATATTATTAAACTATATTATTAAACTATATTATTAAACTATATTATTAAACTATATTATTAAACTATATTATTAAACTATATTATTAAGTATATTATTAAACTATATTATTAAACTATATTATTAAGTATATTATTAAACTATATTATTAAAGTATATTATTAAAGTATATTATTAAAGTATATTATTAAACTATATTATTCAACTATATTATTAAAGTATATTATTAAAGTATATTATTAAAGTATATTATTAAACTATATTATTAAAGTATATTATTAAAGTATATTATTAAGTATATTATTAAAGTATATTATTAAAGTATATTATTAAAGTATATTATTAAAGTATATTATTAAAGTATATTATTAAACTATATTATTAAACTATATTATTAAACTATATTATTAAAGTATATTATTAAACTATATTATTAAACTATATTATTAAAGTATATTATTAAAGTATATTATTAAAGTATATTATTAAAGTATATTAATAAACTATATTATTAAAGTATATTTTTAAAGTATATTATTAAAGTATATTATTAAGTATATCTCTCTCTAGGTCGTCCTCAGACGAGCCCTCCATCGTCGTTTCCAGTCATCTCGGTTCTCCATACATCCGGCCAGTTCGTTGGTACTTTGCACTCCTGCATCGCTCTTGAGTATATCCACGTATGTTAGCACGGGGCGTCCTCGTGATCGATGGCCGTGTGTTGGTTCCCAGAGCACCAGTTTGCTGGCTGGCAGTTCTTGATGTCTTTGGCAGTGTCCTGCTAGTCTCATTCTCCTGGCTGCTATTTTCTGGCTCACCCTCGGTAGTCCCTCATACAGAGTCATGTTAGTGACATGTACAGTCTTGCTGATGTTAAGTACTGCACGCAGCATTCTGGTGTAGCACCCGTCAAGGGACTTCTCCAGGGTTGGCTTCAGGGTCCAGCATTCACTGCCGTATAGGAGAACAGACTCCACTGTTGCGTAGAAGAAGCTGAGTTTGATTTGTCGGGGGAGATTGGAGTTCCAAACACTGTTCATGCCATTTAGGGACCTCCATGCAAGTGCCTTCCTCACTTTCAGATCTTGCTCGGTTGAGTTGACCCATGAGCCCAGGTACTTGAAGTCTTTGACTTCCTTCAGCACCGTGCCTCCTGCTGTTGTGAGAGGTGGATGTTCCGGTGAGATGTTGTAGGTGATAACCTCAGTTTTCTTGGCATTTAGCCTAAGGCCAACTTTGGCACACTCCAGCTCCACACTGTTCAGGAGTTCCTGAGCTTGTTCCACGCTGTCGGAGAGCAGGCCGATGTCATCCGCATAGTCCAGATCTGTCAGGACTACCTTGGGATGTCGTCTTGACCTCCTTGGGGTTAGGGTGAAGCCAAGATCCTGCTCTCGTCCACTGATAGCTTTCCTGAGCGCATAGTCCAGGACTATGATGAAGAGGAAAGGGGCTAGGGTATCCCCCTGCATTACCCCGGCCCGGATATCAAACTCCTCACTGTTACCATCTGGGGTCACCACCTTGGCCCTTGTTTTTGCATACATGGACTCTATTGCCCGGAGCAAGTTGGGAGGGACACCGTAGGCCTTAAGGATCTTCACCATTGTGCCTCTGTGAATCGAGTCAAACGCCTTTTTGAAGTCGATGAAGCAGAGTACAGCAGTCAAGTTGTCCTTCCTCACCTCCTCAATCATTCTCCTCAGTGCCAAGATCTGTGCTACGGTAGTTCCCCTCTCTCTGAAGCCATATTATTAAACTATATTATTAAACTATATTATTAAACTATATTATTAAACTATATTATTAAGTATATTATTAAGTATATTATTAAACTATATTATTAAAGTATATTATTAAGTATATTATTAAACTATATTATTAAAGTATATTATTAAAGTATATTATTAAACTATATTATTCAACTATATTATTAAAGTATATTATTAAAGTATATTATTAAACTATATTATTAAACTATATTATTAAACTAAATTATTAAGTATATTATTAAACTATATTATTAAAGTATATTATTAAACTATATTATTAAAGTATATTATTAA
This sequence comes from Protomyctophum bolini, assembly GCF_963924005.1. Lineage (NCBI taxonomy): Eukaryota > Metazoa > Chordata > Actinopteri > Myctophiformes > Myctophidae > Protomyctophum > Protomyctophum bolini. Next base: position 53,287 of record NW_027665767.1, on the reverse strand, counting down.
ACTATATTATTAAAGTATATTATTAAACTATATTATTAAACTATATTATTAAACTATATTATTAAACTATATTATTAAGTATATTATTAAGTATATTATTAAACTATATTATTAAACTATATTATTAAGTATATTATTAAACTATATTATTAAAGTATATTATTAAAGTATATTATTAAAGTATATTATTAAACTATATTATTCAACTATATTATTAAAGTATATTATTAAAGTATATTATTAAACTATATTATTAAACTATATTATTAAAGTATATTATTAAGTATATTATTAAAGTATATTATTAAAGTATATTATTAAAGTATATTATTAAAGTATATTATTAAAGTATATTATTAAACTATATTATTAAACTATATTATTAAACTATATTATTAAAGTATATTATTAAAGTATATTATTAAGTATATTATTAAAGTATATTATTAAAGTATATTATTAAACTATATTATTAAACTATATTATTAAGTATATTATTAAGTATATTATTAAAGTATATTATTCAACTATATTATTCAACTATATTATTAAAGTATATTATTAAAGTATATTATTCAACTATATTATTAAGTATATTATTAAGTATATTATTAAAGTATATTATTAAACTATATTATTCAACTATTTTATTAAAGTATATTATTAAAGTATATTATTAAACTATATTATTAAACTATATTATTAAACTATATTATTAAGTATATTATTAAACTATATTATTAAAGTATATTATTAAAGTATATTATTAAAGTATATTATTAAAGTATATTATTAAAGTATATTATTAAACTATATTATTAAACTATATTATTAAGTATATTATTAAACTATATTATTAAACTATATTATTAAGTATATTATTAAACTATATTATTAAAGTATATTATTAAAGTATATTATTAAACTATATTATTCAACTATATTATTAAAGTATATTATTAAACTATATTATTAAACTATATTATTAAACTATATTATTAAACTATATTATTAAAGTATATTATTAAGTATATTATTAAACTATATTATTAAAGTATATTATTAAACTATATTATTAAAGTATATTATTAAAGTATATTATTAAACTATATTATTAAACTATATTATTAAACTATATTATTAAACTATATTATTAAGTATATTATTAAAGTATATTATTAAACTATATTATTAAACTATATTATTAAACTATATTATTAAACTATATTATTCAACTATATTATTAAAGTATATTATTAAAGTATATTATTAAACTATATTATTAAACTATATTATTAAACTATATTATTAAACTATATTATTAAACTATATTATTAAGTATATTATTAAACTATATTATTAAAGTATATTATTAAACTATATTATTAAACTATATTATTAAGTATATTATTAAGTATATTATTAAACTATATTATTAAACTATATTATTAAGTATATTATTAAACTATATTATTAAAGTATATTATTAAAGTATATTATTAAACTATATTATTCAACTATATTATTAAAGTATATTATTAAAGTATATTATTAAACTATATTATTAAACTATATTATTAAACTATATTATTAAACTATATTATTAAAGTATATTATTAAGTATATTATTAAACTATATTATTAAAGTATATTATTAAACTATATTATTAAAGTATATTATTAAACTATATTATTAAACTATATTATTAAACTATATTATTAAACTATATTATTAAGTATATTATTAAAGTATATTATTAAACTATATTATTAAACTATATTATTAAAGTATATTATTAAAGTATATTATTAAAGTATATTATTAAAGTATATTATTAAACTATATTATTAAACTATATTATTAAACTATATTATTAAAGTATATTATTAAAGTATATTATTAAGTATATTATTAAACTATATTATTAAACTATATTATTAAACTATATTATTAAACTATATTATTAAACTATATTATTAAACTATATTATTAAACTATAGTATAAAGTATATTATTAAAGTATATTATTAAAGTATATTATTAAAGTATATTATTAAACTATATTATTAAACTATATTATTAAACTATATTATTAAGTATATTATTAAAGTATATTATTAAACTATATTATTAAGTATATTATTAAGTATATTATTAAAGTATATTATTAAACTATATTATTAACTATATTATTAAAGTATATTATTAAAGTATATTATTAAAGTATATTATTCAACTATATTATTAAAGTATATTATTAAAGTATATTATTCAAGTATATTATTAAAGTATATTATTAAACTATATTATTAAACTATATTATTAAGTATATTATAAAACTATATTATTAAACTATATTATTAAAGTATATTATTAAAGTATATTATTAAAGTATATTATTAAAGTATATTATTAAGTATATTATTAAACTATATTATTAAAGTATATTATTAAACTATATTATTAAAGTATATTATTAAAGTATATTATTAAAGTATATTATTAAGTATATTATTAAAGTATATTATTAAAGGATATTATTAAAGGATATTATTCAACTATATTATTAAGTATATTATTAAAGTATATTATTAAACTATATTATTAAGTATATTATTAAAGTATATTATTCAACTATATTATTCAACTATATTATTAAAGTATATTATTAAAGTATATTATTAAACTATATTATTAAGTATATTATTAAGTATATTATTAAAGTATATTATTCAACTATATTATTCAACTATATTATTCAACTATATTATTAAAGTATATTATTAAAGTATATTATTAAACTATATTATTAAGTATATTATTAAGTATATTATTAAAGTATATTATTCAACTATATTATTCAACTATATTATTAAAGTATATTATTAAACTATATTATTAAGTATATTATTAAGTATATTATTAAAGTATATTATTAAACTATATTATTAAGTATATTATTAAAGTATATTATTAAACTATAATATTAAGTATATTATTAAGTATATTATTAAAGTATATTATTAAACTATATTATTAAGTATATTATTAAAGTATATTATTAAAGTATATTATTCAAGTATATTATTAAAGTATATTATTAAAGTATATTATTAAAGTATATTATTCAAGTATATTATTAAAGTATATTATTAAACTATATTATTAAGTATATTATAAAAGTATATTATTAAAGTATATTATTAAGTATATTATTAAAGTATATTATTCAAGTATATTATTAAAGTATATTATTAAACTATATTATTAAACTATATTATTAAGTATATTATTAAGTATATTATTAAACTATATTATTAAGTATATTAATAAAGTATATTATTAAAGTATATTATTAAACTATATTATTCAACTATATTATTAAAGTATATTATTAAACTATATTATTAAACTATATTATTAAACTATATTATTAAACTATATTATTAAACTATATTATTAAACTATATTATTAAACTATATTATTAAACTATATTATTCAACTATATTATTAAAGTATATTATTAAAGTATATTATTAAAGTATATTATTAAAGTATATTATAAAGTATATTATTAAAGAATATTATTAAACTATATTATTAAAGTATATTATTAAAGTATATTATTAAGTATATTATTAAAGTATATTATTAAAGTATATTATTAAAGTATATTATTAAACTATATTATTAAACTATATTATTAAAGTATATTATTAAACTATATTATTAAACTATATTATTAAACTATATTATTAAACTATATTATTAAAGTATATTATTAAGTATATTATTAAACTATATTATTAAACTATATTATTAAACTATATTATTAAACTATAGTATAAAGTATATTATTAAAGTATATTATTCAACTATATTATTAAAGTATATTATTAAAGTATATTATTAAACTATATTATTAAACTATATTATTAAACTATATTATTAAACTATATTATTAAACTATAGTATAAAGTATATTATTAAAGTATATTATTAAAGTATATTATTAAACTATATTATTAAGTATATTATTAAAGTATATTATTAAAGTATATTATTAAAGTATATTATTAAAGTATATTATTAAAGTATATTATTAAAGTATATTATTAAAGTATATTATTAAAGTATATTATTAAGTATATTATTAAAGTATATTATTAAAGGATATTATTAAAGGATATTATTCAACTATATTATTAAGTATATTATTAAACTATATTATTAAGTATATTATTAAAGTATATTATTCAACTATATTATTAAACTATATTATTAAAGTATATTAATAAAGTATATTAATAAACTATATTATTAAAGTATATTTTTAAAGTATATTATTAAAGTATATTATTAAAGTATATTATTAAGTATATTATTAAACTATATTATTAAACTATATTATTAAACTATATTATTAAACTATATTATTAAACTATATTATTAAAGTATATTATTAAAGTATATTATTAAAGTATATTATTAAACTATATTATTAAGTATATTATTAAAGTATATTATTAAACTATATTATTAAACTATATTATTAAGTATATTATTAAGTATATTATTAAACTATATTATTAAACTATATTATTAAACTATATTATTAAACTATATTATTAAAGTATATTATTAAGTATATTATTAAACTATATTATTAAACTATATTATTAAAGTATATTATTAAAGTATATTATTAAACTATATTATTAAGTATATTATTAAACTATATTATTAAGTATATTATTAAACTATATTATTAAAGTATATTATTAAAGTATATTATTAAAGTATATTATTCAACTATATTATTAAAGTATATTATTAAAGTATATTATTAAACTATATTATTAAGGTGAGACACCCCAGGTGAAATCATGATTTTTCATTTTTTTTTTTTTTTGCTATTTTGCTTCCTAAACATGTTTTCTTTCAAACTAAAGCAAAATACACATTAAAAATACAGATTTAGATGTTTAGTTGGATAGTTTATTTTAGCCAATGACAGCTCGTTTTTCTGGGTGAAAAGCCACCATCTCTATTTTCATGATTGGTTGTTGGTACAAAGGAAGTGACCATATTTGGATCAGACCACAGTCAGCTCGAGGTCCAGACCTTTCCAATGATATATGCCATTATATGTTGTTGCCAAGGTTTGGATGAGATATTTTGTCTCAAAATAGTGGCTTCAAATATAACGTTTTGGAATTTTACAATACAAATCTTTAATGGCCGTTTTCTCAAAATGAGTTTTCCTCATACTTGGGACAAAGAATCACCACTTCAGTTGAACTCACATACACCAAACTTTCCAGTCTTATTCATAACTATATTCCGCAGACATTTACACATGGATTTGTTGATATATCATTCACAGCCTGATTTACATCACATTTTATACCAAAAAAATGCCGAAAATTGGGTTTTTTATGCCTGTTGACACTATTTTCTGATTTGTGGAGTGATAATTAGAGATATCAAAAATCCCATGTGTAATTTTCTTTGTCTCTAATGTGTCAACAAAATGAAATGATAATTTTGAACCTGGCTTTATCCGATCTTCAGATTTATCGTCCCGAAATGTATGCAAATTAGCGCATATAATGCCTAATTTGCATATTTAAACATATCATTTCAGAAAACTTGTAATACAAAAAATCTTAGTTTTAATATAAGTAATCAACTGGAGAAGTTTCATTGTGATGGCTATTATTTAACTTTTTTTCCCTATTCACCTGGGGTGTCTCGCCTTAAACTATATTATTAAACTATATTATTAAACTATAGTATAAAGTATATTATTAAAGTATATTATTAAAGTATATTATTAAACTATATTATTAAGTATATTATTAAACTATATTATTAAAGTATATTATTAAAGTATATTATTAAAGTATATTATTAAAGTATATTATTAAAGTATATTATTAAAGTATATTATTAAAGTATATTATTAAAGTATATTATTAAGTATATTATTAAAGTATATTATTAAAGGATATTATTAAAGGATATTATTCAACTATATTATTAAGTATATTATTAAACTATATTATTAAGTATATTATTAAAGTATATTATTCAACTATATTATTAAACTATATTATTAAAGTATATTATTAAAGTATATTATTAAACTATATTATTAAACTATATTATTAAGTATATTATTAAAGTATATTATTAAACTATATTATTAAACTATATTATTAAGTATATTATTAAGTATATTATTAAACTATATTATTAAACTATATTATTAAACTATATTATTAAACTATATTATTAAAGTATATTATTAAGTATATTATTAAACTATATTATTAAACTATATTATTAAAGTATATTATTAAAGTATATTATTAAACTATATTATTAAGTATATTATTAAACTATATTATTAAGTATATTATTAAACTATATTATTAAAGTATATTATTAAAGTATATTATTAAGTATATTATTCAACTATATTATTAAAGTATATTATTAAAGTATATTATTAAAGTATATTATTAAAGTATATTATTAAACTATATTATTAAACTATATTATTAAACTATATTATTAAGTATATTATTAAACTATATTATTAAAGTATATTATTAAACTATATTATTAAAGTATATTATTAAAGTATATTATTAAAGTATATTATTAAACTATATTATTAAACTATATTATTAAACTATATTATTAAACTATATTTTTAAACTATATTATTAAACTATATTATTAAGTATATTATTAAAGTATATTATTAAAGTATATTATTAAAGTATATTATTAAACTATATTATTAAACTATATTATTAAAGTATATTATTAAACTATATTATTAAACTATATTATTAAACTATATTATTAAACTATATTATTAAAGTATATTATTAAAGTATATTATTAAAGTATATTATTAAGTATATTAATAAAGTATATTATTAAAGTATATTATTAAAGTATATTATTAAAGTATATTATTAAAGTATATTATTAAAGTATATTATTAAACTATAGTATAAAGTATATTATTAAAGTATATTATTAAAGTATATTATTAAAGTATATTATTAAAGTATATTATTAAACTATATTATTAAACTATATTATTAAGTATATTATTAAAGTATATTATTAAACTATATTATTAAGTATATTATTAAGTATATTATTAAAGTATATTATTAAACTATATTATTAAGTATATTATTAAGTATATTATTAAAGTATATTATTAAACTATATTATTAACTATATTATTAAACTATATTATTAACTATATTATTAAAGTATATTATTAAAGTATATTATTCAACTATATTATTAAAGTATATTATTAAAGTATATTATTAAAGTATATTATTCAAGTATATTATTAAAGTATATTATTAAACTATATTATTAAAGTATATTAATAAAGTATATTAATAAACTATATTATTAAAGTATATTATTAAAGTATATTATTAAAGTATATTATTAAACTATATTATTAAACTATATTATTAAACTATAGTATAAAGTATATTATTAAAGTATATTATTAAAGTATATTATTAAAGTATATTATTAAAGTATATTATTAAAGTATATTATTAAACTATATTATTAAACTATATTTTTAAGTATATTATTAAACTATATTATTAAAGTATATTATTAAACTATATTATTAAAGTATATTATTAAAGTATATTATTAAAGTATATTATTAAAGTATATTATTAAGTATATTATTAAAGTATATTATTAAAGGATATTATTAAAGGATTTATTCAACTATATTATTAAGTATATTATTAAAGTATATTATTAAACTATATTATTAAGTATATTATTAAAGTATATTATTCAACTATATTATTCAACTATATTATTAAAGTATATTATTAAAGTATATTATTAAACTATATTATTCAACTATATTATTAAAGTATATTATTAAAGTATATTATTAAAGTATATTATTAAAGTATATTATTAAAGTATATTATTAAACTATATTATTAAACTATATTATTAAGTATATTATTAAACTATATTATTAAAGTATATTATTAAACTATATTATTAAAGTATATTATTAAAGTATATTATTAAACTATATTATTAAACTATATTATTAAACTATATTATTAAACTATATTATTAAACTATATTTTTAAACTATATTATTAAACTATATTATTAAGTATATTATTAAAGTATATTATTAAAGTATATTATTAAACTATATTATTAAAGTATATTATTAAACTATATTATTAAAGTATATTATTAAAGTATATTATTAAAGTATATTATTAAAGTATATTATTAAACTATATTATTAAAGTATATTATTAAAGTATATTATTAAAGTATATTATTAAGTATATTAATAAAGTATATTATTAAAGTATATTATTAAAGTATATTATTAAAGTATATTATTAAAGTATATTATTAAACTATAGTATAAAGTATATTATTAAAGTATATTATTAAAGTATATTATTAAAGTATATTATTAAACTATATTATTAAACTATATTATTAAGTATATTATTAAAGTATATTATTAAACTATATTATTAAGTATATTATTAAGTATATTATTAAAGTATATTATTAAACTATATTATTAAGTATATTATTAAGTATATTATTAAAGTATATTATTAAACTATATTATTAACTATATTATTAAAGTATATTATTAAAGTATATTATTCAACTATATTATTAAAGTATATTATTAAAGTATATTATTAAAGTATATTATTAAAGTATATTATTAAACTATATTATTAAAGTATATTAATAAAGTATATTAATAAACTATATTATTAAAGTATATTATTAAAGTATATTATTAAACTATATTATTAAACTATATTATTAAACTATATTATTAAACTATATTATTAAACTATAGTATAAAGTATATTATTAAAGTATATTATTAAAGTATATTATTAAAGTATATTATTAAAGTATATTATTAAAGTATATTATTAAACTATATTATTAAACTATATTTTTAAGTATATTATTAAACTATATTATTAAAGTATATTATTAAACTATATTATTAAAGTATATTATTAAAGTATATTATTAAAGTATATTATTAAAGTATATTATTAAGTATATTATTAAAGTATATTATTAAAGGATATTATTAAAGGATATTATTCAACTATATTATTAAGTATATTATTAAAGTATATTATTAAACTATATTATTAAGTATATTATTAAAGTATATTATTCAACTATATTATTCAACTATATTATTAAAGTATATTATTAAAGTATATTATTAAACTATATTATTAAGTATATTATTAAGTATATTATTAAAGTATATTATTCAACTATATTATTCAACTATATTATTAAAGTATATTATTAAACTATATTATTAAGTATATTATTAAGTATATTATTAAAGTATATTATTAAATTATATTATTAAAGTATATTATTAAGTATATTATTAAAGTATATTATTAAAGGATATTATTAAAGGATATTATTCAACTATATTATTAAGTATATTATTAAACTATATTATTAAGTATATTATTAAAGTATATTATTCAACTATATTATTAAACTATATTATTAAAGTATATTAATAAAGTATATTAATAAACTATATTATTAAAGTATATTTTTAAAGTATATTATTAAAGTATATTATTAAAGTATATTATTAAGTATATTATTAAACTATATTATTAAACTATATTATTAAACTATATTATTAAACTATATTATTAAAGTATATTATTAAGTATATTATTAAACTATATTATTAAAGTATATTATTAAAGTATATTATTAAAGTATATTATTAAAGTATATTATTAAAGTATATTATTAAACTATATTATTAAACTATATTATTAAACTATATTATTAAACTATATTATTAAACTATATTATTAAGTATATTATTAAGTATATTATTAAACTATATTATTATACTATATTATTAAGTATATTATTAAACTATATTATTAAAGTATATTATTAAAGTATATTATTAAACTATATTATTAAAGTATATTATTAAACTATATTATTAAACTATATTATTAAACTATATTATTAAACTATATTATTAAAGTATATTATTAAGTATATTATTAAAGTATATTATTAAAGTATATTATTAAACTATATTATTAAAGTATATTATTCAACTATATTATTAAACTATATTATTAAAGTATATTATTAAAGTATATTATTAAACTATATTATTAAAGTATATTATTAAACTATATTATTAAAGTATATTATTAAAGTATATTATTAAAGTATATTATTAAGTATATTATTAAAGTATATTATTAAACTATATTATTAAACTATAGTATAAAGTATATTATTAAAGTATATTATTAAAGTATATTATTAAAGTATATTATTAAAGTATATTATTAAAGTATATTATTAAAGTATATTATTAAAGTATATTATTAAGTATATTATTAAGTATATTATTAAAGTATATTATTAAACTATATTATTAACTATATTATTAAAGTATATTATTCAACTATATTATTAAAGTATATTATTAAAGTATATTATTAAAGTATATTATTCAAGTATATTATTAAAGTATATTATTAAACTATATTATTAAAGTATATTAATAAAGTATATTATTAAACTATATTATTAAAGTATATTAATAAAGTATATTAATAAACTATATTATTAAAGTATATTATTAAAGTATATTATTAAACTATATTATTAAACTATATTATTAAACTATATTATTAAACTATATTATTAAACTATAGTATAAAGTATATTATTAAAGTATATTATTAAAGTATATTATTAAAGTATATTATTAAACTATATTATTAAACTATATTATTAACTATATTATTAAAGTATATTATTAAAATATATTATTAAAGTATATTATTAAACTATATTATTAAACTATATTATTAAAGTATATTATTATACTATATTATTAAACTATATTATTAAAGTATATTATTCAAGTATATTATTAAAGTATATTATTAAAGTATATTATTAAAGTATATTATTAAACTATATTATTCAAGTATATTATTAAAGTATATTATTAAACTATATTATTAAACTATATTATTAAGTATATTATTAAAGTATATTATTAAACTATATTATTAAACTATATTATTAAGTATATTATTAAGTATATTATTAAAGTATATTATTAAACTATATTATTAACTATATTATTAAAGTATATTATTAAAGTATATTATTCAACTATATTATTAAAGTATATTATTAAAGTATATTATTCAAGTATATTATTAAACTATATTATTCAACTATATTATTAAAGTATATTATTAAGTATATTATTAAACTATATTATTAAAGTATATTATTAAAGTATATTATTAAACTATATTATTCAACTATATTATTAAAGTATATTATTAAAGTATATTATTAAAGTATATTATTAAACTATATTATTAAACTATATTATTAAACTATATTATTAAAGTATATTATTAAGTATATTATTAAAGTATATTATTAAACTATATTATTAAAGTATATTATTAAACTATATTATTAAAGTATATTATTAAACTATATTATTAAAGTATATTATTAAACTATATTATTAAAGTATATTATTAAACTATATTATTAAAGTATATTATAAAGTATATTATTAAAGTATATTATTAAGTATATTATTAAAGTATATTATTAAACTATATTATTAAACTATATTATTAAACTATAGTATAAAGTATATTATTAAAGTATATTATTAAAGTATATTATTAAAGTATATTATTAAAGTATATTATTAAACTATATTATTAAGTATATTATTAAAGTATATTATTAAAGTATATTATTAAAGTATATTATTAAGTATATTATTAAAGTATATTATTAAAGGATATTATTAAAGGATATTATTCAACTATATTATTAAGTATATTATTAAAGTATATTATTAAACTATATTATTAAGTATATTATTAAAGTATATTATTCAACTATATTATTCAACTATATTATTAAAGTATATTATTAAAGTATATTATTAAACTATATTATTAAGTATATTATTAAGTATATTATTAAAGTATATTATTCAACTATATTATTCAACTATATTATTCAACTATATTATTAAAGTATATTATTAAAGTATATTATTAAACTATATTATTAAGTATATTATTAAGTATATTATTAAAGTATATTATTAAACTATATTATTAAGTATATTATTAAAGTATATTATTAAAGTATATTATTCAAGTATATTATTAAAGCATATTATTGAAGTATATTATTAAAGTATATTATTCAAGTATATTATTAAAGTATATTATTAAAGTATATTATTAAAGTATATTATTAAGTATATTATTAAACTATATTATTAAAGTATATTATTAAAGTATATTATTAAAGTATATTATTAAAGTATATTATTAAACTATATTATTAAACTATATTATGAAGTATATTATTAAACTATATTATTAAACTATATTATTAAACTATATTATTAAGTATATTATTAAGTATATTATTAAACTATATTATTAAACTATATTATTAAACTATATTATTAAACTATATTATTAAAGTATATTATTAAACTATATTATTCAACTATATTATTCAACTATATTATGAAGTATATTATTAAACTATATTATTAAACTATATTATTAAACTATATTATTAAGTATATTATTAAAGTATATTATTAAACTATATTATTCAACTATATTATGAAGTATATTATTAAACTATATTATTAAACTATATTAATAAACTATATTATTAAAGTATATTATTAAAGTATATTATTAAACTATATTATTCAACTATATTATGAAGTATATTATTAAACTATATTATTAAACTATATTAATAAACTATATTATTTAAGTATATTTTTAAAGTATATTATTAAAGTATATTATTAAAGTATATTATTAAGTATATTATTAAACTATATTATTAAAGTATATTATTAAAGTATATTATTAAAGTATATTATTAAACTATATTATTCAACTATATTATGAAGTATATTATTAAACTATATTATTAAACTATATTATTAAACTATATTATTAAACTATATTATTAAAGTATATTATTAAACTATATTATTAAAGTATATTATTAAACTATATTATTAAAGTATATTATAAAGTATATTATTAAAGTATATTATTAAAGTATATTATTAAAGTATATTATTAAACTATATTATTCAACTATATTATGAAGTATATTATTAAACTATATTATTAAACTATATTATTAAACTATATTATTAAACTATATTATTAAAGTATATTATTAAGTATATTATTAAACTATATTATTAAACTATATTATTAAACTATATTATTAAACTATATTATAAAGTATATTATTAAACTATATTATTAAAGTATATTATTAAACTATATTATTAAAGTATATTATAAAGTATATTATTAAAGTATATTATTAAGTATATTATTAAACTATATTATTAAACTATATTATTAAACTATATTATTAAACTATATTATTAAACTATAGTATAAAGTATATTATTAAAGTATATTATTAAAGTATATTATTAAAGTATATTATTAAAGTATATTATTAAACTATATTATTAAGTATATTATTAAAGTATATTATTAAAGTATATTATTAAACTATATTATTAAGTATATTATTAAAGTATATTATTAAAGGATATTATTAAAGGATATTATTCAACTATATTATTAAGTATATTATTAAAGTATATTATTAAACTATATTATTAAGTATATTATTAAAGTATATTATTCAACTATATTATTCAACTATATTATTAAAGTATATTATTAAAGTATATTTTTAAAGTATATTATTAAGTATATTATTAAGTATATTATTAAAGTATATTATTCAACTATATTATTCAACTATATTATTCAACTATATTATTAAAGTATATTATTAAAGTATATTATTAAACTATATTATTAAGTATATTATTAAGTATATTATTAAAGTATATTATTAAACTATATTATTAAGTATATTATTAAAGTATATTATTCAAGTATATTATTAAAGTATATTATTGAAGTATATTATTAAAGTATATTATTCAAGTATATTATTAAAGTATATTATTAAAGTATATTATTAAGTATATTATTAAAGTATATTATTAAAGTATATTATTAAGTATATTATTAAACTATATTATTAAAGTATATTATTAAAGTATATTATTAAAGTATATTATGAAACTATATTATTCAACTATATTATGAAGTATATTATTAAACTATATTATTAAACTATATTATTAAACTATATTATTAAGTATATTATTAAGTATATTATTAAACTATATTATTAAACTATATTATTAAAGTATATTATTAAAGTATATTATTAAAGTATATTATTAAAGTATATTATTAAACTATATTATTCAACTATATTATGAAGTATATTATTAAACTATATTATTAAACTATATTATTAAACTATATTATTAAACTATATTATTAAACTATATTATTAAGTATATTATTAAGTATATTATTAAACTATATTATTAAACTATATTATTAAACTATATTATTAAAGTATATTATTAAAGTATATTATTAAAGTATATTATTAAACTATATTATTCAACTATATTATGAAGTATATTATTAAACTATAGTATAAAGTATATTATTAAAGTATATTATTAAAGTATATTATTAAACTATATTATTAAACTATATTATTAAACTATATTATTAAACTATATTATTAAACTATATTATTAAACTATATTATTAAACTATATTATTAAACTATATTATTAAGTATATTATTAAGTATATTATTAAAGTATATTATTAAAGTATATTATTAAGTATATTATTAAACTATATTATTAAAGTATATTAATAAAGTATATTAATAAACTATATTATTAAAGTATATTTTTAAAGTATATTATTAAAGTATATTATTAAAGTATATTATTAAGTATATTATTAAACTATATTATTAAACTATATTATTAAAGTATATTATTAAAGTATATTATTAAAGTATATTATTAAAGTATATTATTAAACTATATTATTAAGTATATTATTAAAGTATATTATTAAACTATATTATTAAGTATATTATTAAAGTATATTATTAAACTATATTATTAAACTATATTATTAAGTATATTATTAAGTATATTATTAAACTATATTATTAAAGTATATTATTAAACTATATTATTAAACTATATTATTAAGTATATTATTAAGTATATTATTAAACTATATTATTAAACTATATTATTAAGTATATTATTAAACTATATTATTAAAGTATATTATTAAACTATATTATTAAAGTATATTATTAAAGTATATTATTAAAGTATATTATTAAACTATATTATTAAAGTATATTATTAAAGTATATTATTAAAGTATATTATTAAACTATATTATTAAGTATATTATTAAAGTATATTATTAAACTATATTATTAAACTATATTATTAAGTATATTATTAAGTATATTATTAAACTATATTATTAAACTATATTATTAAGTATATTATTAAAGTATATTATTAAAGTATATTATTAAAGTATATTATTCAACTATATTATTAAAGTATATTATTAAAGTATATTATTAAACTATATTATTAAACTATATTAATAAACTATATTATTGAACTATATTATTAAAGTATATTATTAAGTATATTATTAAACTATATTATTAAAGTATATTATTAAAGTATATTATTAAAGTATATTATTAAAGTATATTATTAAAGTAAATTATTAAAGTATATTATTAAACTATATTATTAAGTATATTATTAAGTATATTATTAAACTATATTATTAAAGTATATTATTAAGTATATTATTAAAGTATATTATTAAAGTATATTATTAAACTATATTATTAAAGTATATTATTAAAGTATATTATTAAAGTATATTATTAAACTATATTATTAAACTATATTATTAAAGTATATTATTAAAGTATATTATTAAAGTATATTATTAAAGTATATTATTAAAGTATATTATTAAAGTATATTATTAAACTATATTATTAAGTATATTATTAAAGTATATTATTAAACTATATTATTAAACTATATTATTAAACTATATTATTAAACTATATTATTAAACTATATTATTAAAGTATATTATTAAACTATATTATTAAACTATATTATTAAGTATATTATTAAAGTATATTATTAAACTATATTATTAAGTATATTATTAAGTATATTATTAAACTATATTATTAAGTATATTATTAAAGTATATTATTAAAGTATATTATTAAACTATATTATTAAAGTATATTATTAAAGTATATTATTAAAGTATATTATTAAACTATATTATTAAACTATATTATTAAAGTATATTATTAAAGTATATTATTAAAGTATATTATTAAAGTATATTATTAAAGTATATTATTAAAGTATATTATTAAAGTATATTATTAAACTATATTATTAAGTATATTATTAAAGTATATTATTAAACTATATTATTAAACTATATTATTAAACTATATTATTAAACTATATTATTAAACTATATTATTAAACTATATTATTAAACTATATTATTAAGTATATTATTAAAGTATATTATTAAACTATATTATTAAGTATATTATTAAAGTATATTATTAAAGTATATTATTAAGTATATTATTAAACTATATTATTAAAGTATATTAATAAAGTATATTAATAAACTATATTATTAAAGTATATTTTTAAAGTATATTATTAAAGTATATTATTAAAGTATATTATTAAGTATATTATTAAACTATATTATTAAACTATATTATTAAAGTATATTATTAAAGTATATTATTAAAGTATATTATTAAAGTATATTATTAAACTATATTATTAAGTATATTATTAAAGTATATTATTAAACTATATTATTAAACTATATTATTAAGTATATTATTAAGTATATTATTAAACTATATTATTAAACTATATTATTAAGTATATTATTAAAGTATATTATTAAACTATATTATTAAGTATATTATTAAAGTATATTATTAAAGTATATTATTCAAGTATATTATTAAAGTATATTATTAAAGTATATTATTAAAGTATATTATTCAAGTATATTATTAAAGTATATTATTAAACTATATTATTAAGTATATTATTAAACTATATTATTAAAGTATATTATTAAGTATATTATTAAACTATATTATTAAAGTATATTAATAAACTATATTATTAAAGTATATTTTTAAAGTATATTATTAAACTATATTATTAAAGTATATTATTAAGTATATTATTAAACTATATTATTAAACTATATTATTAAAGTATATTATTAAAGTATATTATTAAACTATATTATTAAAGTATATTATTAAACTATATTATTAAGTATATTATTAAAGTATATTATTAAACTATATTATTAAACTATATTATTAAGTATATTATTAAGTATATTATTAAACTATATTATTAAACTATATTATTAAGTATATTATTAAAGTATATTATTAAAGTATATTATTCAACTATATTATTAAAGTATATTATTAAAGTATATTATTAAACTATATTATTAAACTATATTAATAAACTATATTATTAAACTATATTATTAAAGTATATTATTAAGTATATTATTAAACTATATTATTAAAGTATATTATTAAAGTATATTATTAAAGTATATTATTAAAGTATATTATTAAAGTATATTATTAAGTATATTATTAAGTATATTATTAAACTATATTATTAAAGTATATTATTAAGTATATTATTAAACTATATTATTAAAGTATATTATTAAACTATATTATTAAACTATATTATTAAAGTATATTATTAAACTATATTATTAAAGTATATTATTAAAGTATATTATTAAAGTATATTATTAAAGTATATTATTAAACTATATTATTAAACTATATTATTAAACTATATTATTAAGTATATTATTAAAGTATATTATTAAAGTATATTATTAAAGTATATTATTCAACTATATTATTAAAGTATATTATTAAAGTATATTATTAAACTATATTATTCAACTATATTATTAAACTATATTATTCAACTATATTATTAAACTATATTATTAAACTATATTATTCAACTATATTATTAAAGTATATTATTAAAGTATATTATTAAACTATATTATTAAGTATATTATTAAGTATATTATTAAAGTATATTATTAAAGTATATTATTAAACTATATTATTAAGTATATTATTAAGTATATTATTAAAGTATATTATTCAACTATATTATTAAAGTATATTATTAAAGTATATTATTAAACTATATTATTCAACTATATTATTAAACTATATTATTAAACTATATTATTAAAGTATATTATTAAACTATATTATTAAACTATATTATTCAACTATATTATTAAAGTATATTATTAAAGTATATTATTAAACTATATTATTAAGTATATTATTAAGTATATTATTAAAGTATATTATTAAAGTATATTATTAAACTATATTATTAAGTATATTATTAAGTATATTATTAAAGTATATTATTCAACTATATTATTCAACTATATTATTCAACTATATTATTAAAGTATATTATTAAAGTATATTTTTAAACTATATTATTAAGTATATTATTAAGTATATTATTAAAGTATATTATTAAACTATATTATTAAGTATATTATTAAAGTATATTATTAAAGTATATTATTCAAGTATATTATTAAAGTATATTATTAAAGTATATTATTAAAGTATATTATTCAAGTATATTATTAAAGTATATTATTAAACTATATTATTAAGTATATTATTAAACTATATTATTAAAGTATATTATTAAGTATATTATTAAACTATATTATTAAAGTATATTAATAAACTATATTATTAAAGTATATTATTAAAGTATATTATTAAAGTATATTATTAAAGTATATTATTAAAGTATATTATTAAACTATATTATTAAGTATATTATTAAGTATATTATTAAACTATATTATTAAAGTATATTATTAAGTATATTATTAAACTATATTATTAAAGTATATTATTAAAGTATATTATTAAAGTATATTATTAAAGTATATTATTAAACTATATTATTAAACTATATTATTAAGTATATTATTAAGTATATTATTAAACTATATTATTAAAGTATATTATTAAGTATATTATTAAACTATATTATTAAACTATATTATTAAAGTATATTATTAAAGTATATTATTAAACTATATTATTAAACTATATTATTAAACTATATTATTAAGTATATTATTAAACTATATTATTAAACTATATTTTTAAGTATATTATTAAAGTATATTATTAAAGTATATTATTAAAGTATATTATTAAACTATATTATTAAACTATATTATTAAACTATATTATTAAACTATATTAATAAACTATATTATTAAACTATATTATTAAAGTATATTATTAAGTATATTATTAAACTATATTATTAAAGTATATTATTATTAAAGTATATTATTAAAGTATATTATTAAAGTATATTATTAAAGTATATTATTAAAGTATATTATTAAGTATATTATTAAAGTATATTATTAAAGTATATTATTAAAGTATATTATTAAGTATATTATTAAAGTATATTATTCAACTATATTATTCAACTATATTATTAAAGTATATTATTAAAGTATATTTTTAAACTATATTATTAAGTATATTATTAAGTATATTATTAAAGTATATTATTAAAGTATATTATTAAGTATATTATTAAAGTATATTATTAAAGTATATTATTCAAGTATATTATTAAAGTATATTATTAAAGTATATTATTAAAGTATATTATTAAGTATATTATTAAACTATATTATTAAAGTATATTATTAAGGTATATTATTAAAGTATATTATTAAAGTATATTATTAAACTATATTATTCAACTATATTATTAAACTATATTATTCAACTATATTATTAAAGTATATTATTAAAGTATATTATTAAAGTATATTATTAAGTATATTATTAAGTATATTATTAAAGTATATTATTAAAGTATATTATTAAACTATATTATTAAGTATATTATTAAGTATATTATTAAAGTATATTATTCAACTATATTATTCAACTATATTATTAAAGTATATTATTAAAGTATATTATTAAACTATATTATTAAGTATATTATTAAGTATATTATTAAAGTATATTATTAAACTATATTATTAAAGTATATTATTAAACTATATTATTAAACTATATTATTAAACTATATTATTAAACTATATTATTAAACTATATTATTAAGTATATTATTAAAGTATATTATTAAAGTATATTATTAAACTATATTATTAAGTATATTATTAAAGTATATTATTAAACTATATTATTAAGTATATTATTAAACTATATTATTAAAGTATATTATTAAGTATATTATTAAACTATATTATTAAAGTATATTTTTAAAGTATATTATTAAAGTATATTATTAAAGTATATTATTAAGTATATTATTAAAGTATATTATTAAAGTATATTATTAAACTATATTATTAAACTATATTATTAAGTATATTATTAAGTATATTATTAAAGTATATTATTCAACTATATTATTCAACTATATTATTAAAGTATATTATTAAAGTATATTATTAAACTATATTATTAAGTATATTATTAAGTATATTATTAAAAGTATATTATTAAACTATATTATTAAAGTATATTATTAACTATATTATTAAACTATATTATTAAACTATATTATTAAACTATATTATTAAACTATATTATTAAAGTATATATTAAGTATATTATTAAAGTATATTATTAAAGTATATTATTAAAGTATATTATTAAGTATATTATTAAAGTATATTATTAAAGTATATTATTAAACTATATTATTAAACTATATTATTAAAGTATATTATTAAAGTATATTATTAAAGTATATTATTAAACTATATTATTAAACTATATTATTAAAGTATATTATTAAACTATATTATTAAAGTATATTATTAAAGTATATTATTAAACTATATTATTAAACTATATTATTAAACTATATTATTAAACTATATTATTAAGTATATTATTAAACTATATTATTAAAGTATATTATTAAACTATATTATTAAAGTATATTATTAAACTATATTATTAAAGTATATTATTAAACTATATTATTAAACTATATTATTAAACTATATTATTAAACTATATTATTAAAGTATATTATTAAACTATATTATTAAACTATATTATTAAACTATATTATTAAAGTATATTATTAAAGGTATATTATTAAACTATATTATTAAGTATATTATTAAAGTATATTATTAAAGTATATTATTAAACTATATTATTAAACTATATTATTAAGTATATTATTAAGTATATTATTAAAGTATATTATTCAACTATATTATTAAAGTATATTATTAAAGTATATTATTAAAGTATATTATTAAACTATATTATTCAACTATATTATTAAACTATATTATTAAACTATATTATTAAGTATATTATTAAACTATATTATTAAACTATATTATTCAACTATATTATTAAAGTATATTATTAAAGTATATTATTAAACTATATTATTAAGTATATTATTAAGTATATTATTAAAGTATATTATTAAAGTATATTATTAAACTATATTATTAAGTATATTATTAAGTATATTATTAAAGTATATTATTCAACTATATTATTCAACTATATTATTAAAGTATATTATTAAAGTATATTATTAAACTATATTATTAAGTATATTATTAAGTATATTCATTAAACGTATATTATTAAACTATATTATTAAGTATATTATTAAAGTATATTATTAAAGTATATTATTCAAGTATATTATTAAAGTATATTATTAAAGTATATTATTAAAGTATATTATTAAAGTATATTATTCAAGTATATTATTAAAGTATATTATTAAACTATATTATTAAGTATATTATTAAACTATATTATTAAAGTATATTATTAAGTATATTATTAAACTATATTATTAAAGTATATTAATAAACTATATTATTAAAGTATATTTTTAAAGTATATTATTAAAGTATATTATTAAAGTATATTATTAAGTATATTATTAAACTTTATTATTAAAGTATATTATTAAAGTATATTATTAAAGTATATTATTAAACTATATTAATAAACTATATTATAAAAATATATTAATAAAGTATATTATTAAGTATATTATTAAACTATATTATTAAAGTATATTATTAAAGTATATTATTAAAGTATATTATTAAAGTATATTATTAAAGTATATTATTAAACTATATTATTAAGTATATTATTAAGTATATTATTAAACTATATTATTAAAGTATATTATTAAGTATATTATTAAACTATATTATTAAAGTATATTATTAAGTATATTATTAAAGTATATTATTAAAGTATATTATTAAACTATATTATTAAGTATATTATTAAGTATATTATTAAAGTATATTATTCAACTATATTATTCAACTATATTATTAAAGTATATTATTAAAGTATATTATTAAACTATATTATTAAGTATATTATTAAGTATATTATTAAAGTATATTATTAAACTATATTATTAAAGTATATTATTAAACTATATTATTAAACTATATTATTAAACTATATTATTAAACTATATTATTAAACTATATTATTAAGTATATTATTAAAGTATATTATTAAAGTATATTATTAAACTATATTATTAAGTATATTATTAAAGTATATTATTAAACTATATTATTAAGTATATTATTAAACTATATTATTAAAGTATATTATTAAGTATATTATTAAACTATATTATTAAAGTATATTTTTAAAGTATATTATTAAAGTATATTATTAAAGTATATTATTAAGTATATTATTAAAGTATATTATTAAAGTATATTATTAAACTATATTATTAAACTATATTATTAAGTATATTATTAAGTATATTATTAAAGTATATTATTCAACTATATTATTCAACTATATTATTAAAGTATATTATTAAAGTATATTATTAAACTATATTATTAAGTATATTATTAAGTATATTATTAAAGTATATTATTAAACTATATTATTAAAGTATATTATTAAACTATATTATTAAACTATATTATTAAACTATATTATTAAACTATATTATTAAACTATATTATTAAAGTATATTATTCAAGTATATTATTAAAGTATATTATTAAAGTATATTATTAAAGTATATTATTAAGTATATTATTAAAGTATATTATTAAAGTATATTATTAAACTATATTATTAAACTATATTATTAAGTATATTATTAAAGTATATTATTAAAGTATATTATTAAACTATATTATTAAACTATATTATTCAACTATATTATTAAACTATATTATTAAAGTATATTATTAAAGTATATTATTAAACTATATTATTAAACTATATTATTAAACTATATTATTAAACTATATTATTAAGTATATTATTAAACTATATTATTAAAGTATATTATTAAACTATATTATTAAAGTATATTATTAAACTATATTATTAAAGTATATTATTAAACTATATTATTCAACTATATTATTAAACTATATTATTAAACTATATTATTAAAGTATATTATTAAACTATATTATTAAACTATATTATTAAACTATATTATTAAAGTATATTATTAAGGTATATTATTAAACTATATTATTAAGTATATTATTAAGTATATTATTAAAGTATATTATTAAAGTATATTATTAAACTATATTATTAAGTATATTATTAAGTATATTATTAAAGTATATTATTCAACTATATTATTAAAGTATATTATTAAAGTATATTATTAAAGTATATTATTAAACTATATTATTCAACTATATTATTAAACTATATTATTAAACTATATTATTAAAGTATATTATTAAACTATATTATTAAACTATATTATTCAACTATATTATTAAAGTATATTATTAAAGTATATTATTAAACTATATTATTAAGTATATTATTAAGTATATTATTAAAGTATATTATTAAAGTATATTATTAAACTATATTATTAAGTATATTATTAAGTATATTATTAAAGTATATTATTCAACTATATTATTCAACTATATTATTAAAGTATATTATTAAAGTATATTTTTAAACTATATTATTAAGTATATTATTAAGTATATTATTAAAGTATATTATTAAACTATATTATTAAGTATATTATTAAAGTATATTATTAAAGTATATTATTCATGTATATTATTAAAGTATATTATTAAAGTATATTATTAAAGTATATTATTAAAGTATATTATTCAAGTATATTATTAAAGTATATTATTAAACTATATTATTAAGTATATTATTAAACTATATTATTAAAGTATATTATTAAGTATATTATTAAACTATATTATTAAAGTATATTAATAAACTATATTATTAAAGTATATTTTTAAAGTATATTATTAAAGTATATTATTAAAGTATATTATTAAGTATATTATTAAACTATATTATTAAAGTATATTATTAAAGTATATTATTAAAGTATATTATTAAACTATATTAATAAACTATATTATAAAACTATATTAATAAAGTATATTATTAAGTATATTATTAAACTATATTATTAAAGTATATTATTAAAGTATATTATTAAAGTATATTATTAAAGTATATTATTAAAGTATATTATTAAACTATATTATTAAGTATATTATTAAGTATATTATTAAACTATATTATTAAAGTATATTATTAAGTATATTATTAAACTATATTATTAAAGTATATTATTAAAGTATATTATTAAAGTATATTATTAAAGTATATTATTAAACTATATTATTAAACTATATTATTAAGTATATTATTAAGTATATTATTAAACTATATTATTAAAGTATATTATTAAGTATAATATTAAACTATAATATTAAACTATATTATTAAAGTATATTATTAAAGTATATTATTAAACTATATTATTAAAGTATATTATTAAAGTATATTATTAAACTATATTATTAAACTATATTATTAAACTATATTATTAAAGTATATTATTAAACTATATTATTAAGTATATTATTAAACTATATTATTTAACTATATTATTAAACTATATTATTAAACTATATTATTAAACTATATTATTAAACTATATTATTAAAGTATATTATTAAACTATATTATTAAAGTATATTATTCAACTGTATTATTAAAGTAAATTATTAAAGTATATTATTAAACTATATTATTAAAGTATATTATTAAGTATATTATTAAACTATATTATTAAAGTATATTATTAAAGTATATTATTCAACTATATTATTAAAGTAAATTATTAAAGTATATTATTAAACTATATTATTAAAGTATATTATTAAGTATATTATTAAACTATATTATTAAAGTATATTATTAAAGTATATTATTAAAGTATATTATTAAAGTATATTATTAAAGTATATTATTAAAGTATATTATTAAGTATATTATTAAACTATATTATTAAACTATATTATTAAGTATATTAATAAAGTATATTATTAAAGTATATTATTAAAGTATATTATTCAACTATATTATTAAAGTATATTATTAAAGTATATTATTAAACTATATTATTAAACTATATTAATAAACTATATTATTAAACTATATTATTAAAGTATATTATTAAGTATATTATTCAACTATATTATTAAAGTATATTATTAAAGTATATTATTAAACTATATTATTAAACTATATTATTAAACTATATTATTAAACTATATTAATAAACTATATTATGAAACTATATTATTAAAGTATATTATTAAGTATATTATTAAAGTATATTATTAAAGTATATTATTCAACTATATTATTAAAGTAAATTATTAAAGTATATTATTAAACTATATTATTAAAGTATATTATTAAGTATATTATTAAACTATATTATTAAAGTATATTATTAAAGTATATTATTAAAGTATATTATTAAAGTATATTATTAAAGTATATTATTAAACTATATTATTAAGTATATTATTAAACTATATTATTAAACTATATTATTAAGTATATTATTAAAGTATATTATTAAAGTATATTATTAAAGTATATTATTCAACTATATTATTAAAGTATATTATTAAACTATATTATTAAACTATATTAATAAACTATATTATTAAACTATATTATTAAACTATATTATTAAAGTATATTATTAAGTATATTATTAAACTATATTATTAAACTATATTATTAAAGTATATTATTAAAGTATATTATTAAAGTATATTATTAAAGTATATTATTAAACTATATTATTAAGTATATTATTAAGTATATTATTAAACTATATTATTAAAGTATATTATTAAGTATATTATTAAACTATATTATTAAACTATATTATTAAACTATATTATTAAAGTATATTATTAAACTATATTATTAAAGTATATTATTAAAGTATATTATTAAAGTATATTATTAAGTATATTATTAAAGTATATTATTCAACTATATTATTCAACTATATTATTCAACTATATTATTAAAGTATATTATTAAAGTATATTTTTAAACTATATTATTAAGTATATTATTCAACTATATTATTAAAGTATATTATTAAAGTATATTATTAAAGTATATTATTAAACTATATTATTAAACTATATTATTAAACTATAGTATAAAGTATATTATTAAAGTATATTATTAAAGTATATTATTAAAGTATATTATTAAAGTATATTATTCAACTATATTATTAAAGTATATTATTAAAGTATATTATTAAACTATATTATTAAACTATATTAATAAACTATATTATTAAACTATATTATTAAAGTATATTATTAAGTATATTATTAAACTATATTATTAAATTAAAGTATATTATTAAGTATATTATTAAAGTATATTATTAAAGTATATTATTAAAGTATATTATTAAAGTATATTATTAAGTATATTATTAAAGTATATTATTAAAGGATATTATTAAAGGATATTATTCAACTATATTATTAAGTATATTATTAAAGTATATTATTAAACTATATTATTAAGTATATTATTAAGTATATTATTAAAGTATATTATTAAACTATATTATTAACTATATTATTAAAGTATATTATTAAAGTATATTATTAAAGTATATTATTCAACTATATTATTAAAGTATACTATTAAAGTATATTATTAAACTATATTATTAAACTATATTATTAAAGTATATTATTAAAGTATATTATTAAAGTATATTATTAAGTATAATATTAAAGTATATTATTAAAGTATATTATTAAACTATATTATTAAGTATATTATTAAGTATATTATTAAAGTATATTATTAAAGTATATTATTAACTATATTATTAAAGTATATTATTAAAGTATATTATTAAAGTATATTATTCAACTATATTATTAAAGTATATTATTAAAGTATATTATTAAACTATATTATTCAACTATATTATTAAAGTATATTATTAAAGTATATTATTAAACTATATTATTAAACTATATTATTAAAGTATATTATTAATCTATATTATTAAACTATATTATTAAAGTATATTATTAAGTATCTTATTAAACTATATTATTAAACTATATTATTAAGTATATTATTAAGTATATTAAAGTATATTAAAGTATATTATTAAAGTATATTATTAAAGTATATTATTAAAGTATATTATTAAGTATATTATTAAGTATATTATTAAAGTATATTATTAAAGTATATTATTAAAGTATATTATTAAGTATATTATTAAGTATATTATTAAAGTATATTATTAAACTATATTATTAACTATATTATTAAAGTATATTATTAAAGTATATTATTCAACTATATTATTAAAGTATATTATTAAACTATATTATTAAACTATATTATTAAAGTATATTATTCAAGTATATTATTAAAGTATATTATTAAAGTAATTTATTAAACTATATTATTAAAGTATATTATTAAACTATATTATTAAAGTATATTATTAAGTGTATTATTAAACTATATTATTAAACTATATTATTAAGTATATTATTAAGTATATTAAAGTATATTATTAAAGTATATTATTAAAGTATATTATTAAAGTATATTATTAAAGTATATTATTAAAGTATATTATTAAGTATATTATTAAGTATATTATTAAAGTATATTATTAAAGTATATTATTAAAGTATATTATTAAAGTATATTTTTAAGTATATTATTAAGTATATTATTAAACTATATTATTAAGTATATTATTAAACTATATTATTAAACTATATTATTAAAATATATAATTAAACTATATTATTAAACTATATTATTAAGTATATTATTAAAGTATATTATTAAAGTATATTATTAAAGTATATTATTAAAGTATATTATTAAAGTATATTATTAAAGTATATTATTAAAGTATATTATTAAACTATATTATTAAAGTATATTAATAAACTATATTATTAAACTATATTATTAAAGTATATTATTAAGTATATTATTAAACTATATTATTAAAGTATATTATTAAAGTATATTATTAAAGTATATTATTAAAGTATATTATTAAAGTATATTATTAAACTATATTATTAAGTATATTATTAAGTATATTATTAAACTATATTATTAAAGTATATTATTAAGTATATTATTAAACTATATTATTAAAGTATATTATTAAACTATATTATTAAAGTATATTATTAAAGTATAATATTAAAGTATATTATTAAAGTATATTATTAAAGTATATTATTAAACTATATTATTAAGTATATTATTAAGTATATTATTAAACTATATTATTAAGTATATTATTAAACTATATTATTAAAGTATATTATTAAACTATATTATTAAACTATATTATTCAACTATATTATTCAACTATATTATTAAAGTATATTATTAAACTATATTATTAAACTATATTATTAAACTATATTATTAAGTATATTATTAAACTATATTATTAAAGTATATTATTAAGTATATTATTAAAGTATATTATTAAAGTATATTATTAAAGTATATTATTAAAGTATATTATTAAAGTATATTATTAAACTATATTATTAAACTATATTATTAAACTATATTAATAAACTATATTATTAAACTATATTATTAAAGTATATTATTAAGTATATTATTAAACTATATTATTAAAGTATATTATTAAAGTATATTATTAAAGTATATTATTAAAGTATATTATTAAAGTATATTATTAAAGTATATTATTAAGTATATTATTAAAGTATATTATTAAAGTATATTATTAAAGTATATTATTAAGTATATTATTAAAGTATATTATTCAACTATATTATTCAACTATATTATTCAACTATATTATTAAAGTATATTATTAAAGTATATTATTAAAGTATATTATTAAACTATATTAATAAACTATATTATTAAAGTATATTATTAAAGTATATTATTAAGTATATTATTAAAGTATATTATTAAAGTATATTATTAAAGTATATTATTAAAGTATATTATTAAAGTATATTATTAAGTATATTATTAAAGTATATTTTTAAACTATATTATTAAGTATATTATTAAGTATATTATTAAAGTATATTATTAAAGTATATTATTAAACTATATTATTAAACTATATTATTAAGTATATTATTAAACTATATTATTAAACTATATTATTAAGTATATTATTAAAGTATATTATTAAAGTATATTATTAAAGTATACTATTAAAGTATATTAATAAAGTATATTATTAAACTATATTATTAAACTATATTATTAAACTATATTAATAAAGTATATTAATAAACTATATTATTAAAGTATATTATTAAAGTATATTATTAAACTATATTATTAAACTATATTATTAAACTATATTATTAAACTATATTATTAAACTATATTATTAAACTATATTATTAAACTATAGTATAAAGTATATTATTAAAGTATATTATTAAAGTATATTATTAAAGTATATTATTAAACTATATTATTAAACTATATTATTAACTATATTATTAAAGTATATTATTAAAATATATTATTAAAGTATATTATTAAACTATATTATTAAAGTATATTATTAAAGTATATTATTATACTATATTATTAAACTATATTATTAAAGTATATTATTCAAGTATATTATTAAAGTATATTATTAAAGTATATTATTAAAGTATATTATTAAACTATATTATTAAAGTATATTATTAAAGTATATTATTAAACTATATTATTAAACTATATTATTAAGTATATTATTAAAGTATATTATTAAACTATATTATTAAACTATATTATTAAGTATATTATTAAGTATATTATTAAAGTATATTATTAAACTATATTATTAACTATATTATTAAAGTATATTATTAAAGTATATTATTCAACTATATTATTAAAGTATATTATTAAAGTATATTATTCAAGTATATTATTAAACTATATTATTCAACTATATTATTAAAGTATATTATTAAGTATATTATTAAAGTATATTATTAAAGTATATTATTAAAGTATATTATTAAACTATATTATTCAACTATATTATTAAAGTATATTATTAAAGTATATTATTAAAGTATATTATTAAACTATATTATTAAACTATATTATTAAACTATATTATTAAAGTATATTATTAAGTATATTATTAAAGTATATTATTAAACTATATTATTAAACTATATTATTAAACTATATTATTAAAGTATATTATTAAACTATATTATTAAAGTATATTATTAAACTATATTATTAAAGTATATTATTAAACTATATTATTAAAGTATATTATAAAGTATATTATTAAGTATATTATTAAAGTATATTATTAAACTATATTATTAAACTATATTATTAAACTATAGTATAAAGTATATTATTAAAGTATATTATTAAAGTATATTATTAAAGTATATTATTAAACTATATTATTAAGTATATTATTAAAGTATATTATTAAAGTATATTATTAAAGTATATTATTAAGTATATTATTAAAGTATATTATTCAACTATATTATTCAACTATATTATTCAACTATATTATTAAAGTATATTATTAAAGTATATTTTTAAACTATATTATTAAGTATATTATTAAGTATATTATTAAAGTATATTATTAAAGTATATTATTTAACTATATTATTAAACTATATTATTAAGTATATTATTAAACTATATTATTAAACTATATTATTAAGTATATTATTAAAGTATATTATTAAAGTATATTATTAAAGTATATTATTAAAGTATATTAATAAAGTATATTATTAAACTATATTATTAAACTATATTATTAAACTATATTAATAAAGTATATTAATAAACTATATTATTAAAGTATATTATTAAAGTATATTATTAAACTATATTATTAAACTATATTATTAAACTATATTATTAAACTATATTATTAAACTATATTATTAAACTATATTATTAAACTATAGTATAAAGTATATTATTAAAGTATATTATTAAAGTATATTATTAAAGTATATTATTAAACTATATTATTAAACTATATTATTAACTATATTATTAAAGTATATTATTAAAATATATTATTAAAGTATATTATTAAACTATATTATTAAAGTATATTATTAAAGTATATTATTATACTATATTATTAAACTATATTATTAAAGTATATTATTCAAGTATATTATTAAAGTATATTATTAAAGTATATTATTAAAGTATATTATTAAACTATATTATTAAAGTATATTATTAAAGTATATTATTAAACTATATTATTAAACTATATTATTAAGTATATTATTAAAGTATATTATTAAACTATATTATTAAACTATATTATTAAGTATATTATTAAGTATATTATTAAAGTATATTATTAAACTATATTATTAACTATATTATTAAAGTATATTATTAAAGTATATTATTCAACTATATTATTAAAGTATATTATTAAAGTATATTATTCAAGTATATTATTAAACTATATTATTCAACTATATTATTAAAGTATATTATTAAGTATATTATTAAAGTATATTATTAAAGTATATTATTAAAGTATATTATTAAACTATATTATTCAACTATATTATTAAAGTATATTATTAAAGTATATTATTAAAGTATATTATTAAACTATATTATTAAACTATATTATTAAACTATATTATTAAAGTATATTATTAAGTATATTATTAAAGTATATTATTAAACTATATTATTAAACTATATTATTAAACTATATTATTAAAGTATATTATTAAACTATATTATTAAAGTATATTATTAAACTATATTATTAAAGTATATTATTAAACTATATTATTAAAGTATATTATAAAGTATATTATTAAGTATATTATTAAAGTATATTATTAAACTATATTATTAAACTATATTATTAAACTATAGTATAAAGTATATTATTAAAGTATATTATTAAAGTATATTATTAAAGTATATTATTAAACTATATTATTAAGTATATTATTAAAGTATATTATTAAAGTATATTATTAAAGTATATTATTAAGTATATTATTAAAGTATATTATTAAAGGATATTATTAAAGGATATTATTCAACTATATTATTAAGTATATTATTAAAGTATATTATTAAACTATATTATTAAGTATATTATTAAAGTATATTATTCAACTATATTATTCAACTATATTATTAAAGTATATTATTAAAGTATATTATTAAACTATATTATTAAGTATATTATTAAGTATATTATTAAAGTATATTATTCAACTATATTATTCAACTATATTATTCAACTATATTATTAAAGTATATTATTAAAGTATATTATTAAACTATATTATTAAGTATATTATTAAGTATATTATTAAAGTATATTATTAAACTATATTATTAAGTATATTATTAAAGTATATTATTAAAGTATATTATTCAAGTATATTATTAAAGCATATTATTGAAGTATATTATTAAAGTATATTATTCAAGTATATTATTAAAGTATATTATTAAAGTATATTATTAAAGTATATTATTAAAGTATATTATTAAGTATATTATTAAACTATATTATTAAAGTATATTATTAAAGTATATTATTAAAGTATATTATTAAAGTATATTATTAAACTATATTATTAAACTATATTATGAAGTATATTATTAAACTATATTATTAAACTATATTATTAAACTATATTATTAAGTATATTATTAAGTATATTATTAAACTATATTATTAAACTATATTATTAAACTATATTATTAAACTATATTATTAAAGTATATTATTAAACTATATTATTCAACTATATTATTCAACTATATTATGAAGTATATTATTAAACTATATTATTAAACTATATTATTAAACTATATTATTAAGTATATTATTAAAGTATATTATTAAACTATATTATTCAACTATATTATGAAGTATATTATTAAACTATATTATTAAACTATATTAATAAACTATATTATTAAAGTATATTATTAAAGTATATTATTAAACTATATTATTCAACTATATTATGAAGTATATTATTAAACTATATTATTAAACTATATTAATAAACTATATTATTAAAGTATATTTTTAAAGTATATTATTAAAGTATATTATTAAAGTATATTATTAAGTATATTATTAAACTATATTATTAAAGTATATTATTAAAGTATATTATTAAAGTATATTATTAAACTATATTATTCAACTATATTATGAAGTATATTATTAAACTATATTATTAAACTATATTATTAAACTATATTATTAAACTATATTATTAAGTATATTATTAAAGTATATTATTAAAGTATATTATTAAACTATATTATTAAACTATATTATTAAAGTATATTATTAAACTATATTATTAAAGTATATTATTAAACTATATTATTAAAGTATATTATAAAGTATATTATTAAAGTATATTATTAAAGTATATTATTAAAGTATATTATTAAACTATATTATTCAACTATATTATGAAGTATATTATTAAACTATATTATTAAACTATATTATTAAACTATATTATTAAAGTATATTATTAAAGTATATTATTAAGTATATTATTAAACTATATTATTAAACTATATTATTAAACTATATTATTAAACTATATTATAAAGTATATTATTAAACTATATTATTAAAGTATATTATTAAACTATATTATTAAAGTATATTATAAAGTATATTATTAAAGTATATTATTAAGTATATTATTAAACTATATTATTAAACTATATTATTAAACTATATTATTAAACTATATTATTAAACTATAGTATAAAGTATATTATTAAAGTATATTATTAAAGTATATTATTAAAGTATATTATTAAACTATATTATTAAGTATATTATTAAAGTATATTATTAAAGTATATTATTAAACTATATTATTAAGTATATTATTAAAGTATATTATTAAAGGATATTATTAAAGGATATTATTCAACTATATTATTAAGTATATTATTAAAGTATATTATTAAACTATATTATTAAGTATATTATTAAAGTATATTATTCAACTATATTATTCAACTATATTATTAAAGTATATTATTAAAGTATATTTTTAAAGTATATTATTAAGTATATTATTAAGTATATTATTAAAGTATATTATTCAACTATATTATTCAACTATATTATTCAACTATATTATTAAAGTATATTATTAAAGTATATTATTAAACTATATTATTAAGTATATTATTAAGTATATTATTAAAGTATATTATTAAACTATATTATTAAGTATATTATTAAAGTATATTATTCAAGTATATTATTAAAGTATATTATTGAAGTATATTATTAAAGTATATTATTCAAGTATATTATTAAAGTATATTATTAAAGTATATTATTAAGTATATTATTAAAGTATATTATTAAAGTATATTATTAAGTATATTATTAAACTATATTATTAAAGTATATTATTAAAGTATATTATTAAAGTATATTATGAAACTATATTATTCAACTATATTATGAAGTATATTATTAAACTATATTATTAAACTATATTATTAAACTATATTATTAAGTATATTATTAAGTATATTATTAAACTATATTATTAAACTATATTATTAAAGTATATTATTAAAGTATATTATTAAAGTATATTATTAAACTATATTATTCAACTATATTATGAAGTATATTATTAAACTATATTATTAAACTATATTATTAAACTATATTATTAAACTATATTATTAAGTATATTATTAAGTATATTATTAAACTATATTATTAAACTATATTATTAAACTATATTATTAAAGTATATTATTAAAGTATATTATTAAAGTATATTATTAAACTATATTATTCAACTATATTATGAAGTATATTATTAAACTATATTATTAAACTATATTATTAAACTATATTATTAAGTATATTATTAAACTATATTATTAAACTATATTAATAAACTATATTATTAAAGTATATTATTAAAGTATATTATTAAACTATATTATTCAACTATATTATGAAGTATATTATTAAACTATATTATTAAACTATATTAATAAACTATATTATTAAAGTATATTTTTAAAGTATATTATTAAAGTATATTATTAAAGTATATTATTAAGTATATTATTAAACTATATTATTAAAGTATATTTTTAAAGTATATTATTAAGTATATTATTAAGTATATTATTAAAGTATATTATTCAACTATATTATTCAACTATATTATTCAACTATATTATTAAAGTATATTATTAAAGTATATTATTAAACTATATTATTAAGTATATTATTAAGTATATTATTAAAGTATATTATTAAACTATATTATTAAGTATATTATTAAAGTATATTATTCAAGTATATTATTAAAGTATATTATTGAAGTATATTATTCAAGTATATTATTCAAGTATATTATTAAAGTATATTATTAAAGTATATTATTAAGTATATTATTAAAGTATATTATTAAACTATATTATAAAAGTATATTATTAAAGTATATTATTAAAGTATATTATTAAAGTATATTATTAAACTATATTATTAAACTATATTATTAAGTATATTATTAAAGTATATTATTAAACTATATTATTAAACTATATTATTAAGTATATTATTAAGTATATTATTAAACTATATTATTAAACTATATTATTAAGTATATTATTAAACTATATTATTAAAGTATATTATTAAAGTATATTATTAAACTATATTATTCAACTATATTATTAAAGTATATTATTAAACTATATTATTAAACTATATTATTAAAGTATATTATTAAAGTATATTATTAAACTATATTATTAAAGTATATTATTAAGTATATTATTAAACTATATTATTAAAGTATATTATTAAAGTATATTATTAAACTATATTATTAAAGTATATTATTAAAGTATATTATTAAACTATATTATTAAACTATATTATTAAGTATATTATTAAGTATATTATTAAACTATATTATTAAAGTATATTATTAAAGTATATTATTAAAGTATATTATTCAACTATATTATTAAAGTATATTATTAAAGTATATTATTAAACTATATTATTAAACTATATTAATAAACTATATTATTAAACTATATTATTAAAGTATATTATTAAGTATATTATTAAACTATATTATTAAAGTATATTATTAAAGTATATTATTAAAGTATATTATTAAAGTATATTATTAAACTATATTATTAAGTATATTATTAAACTATATTATTAAAGTATATTATTAAGTATATTATTAAACTATATTATTAAAGTATATTATTAAACTATATTATTAAAGTATATTATTAAAGTATATTATTAAAGTATATTATTAAAGTATATTATTAAACTATATTATTAAACTATATTATTAAGTATATTATTAAGTATATTATTAAACTATATTATTAAACTATATTATTAAGTATATTATTAAACTATATTATTAAAGTATATTATTAAACTATATTATTAAACTATATTATTCAACTATATTATTAAAGTATATTATTAAAGTATATTATTAAAGTATATTATTAAAGTATATTATTAAACTATATTATTAAGTATATTATTAAACTATATTATTAAAGTATATTATTAAACTATATTATTAAAGTATATTATTAAACTATATTATTAAACTATATTATTAAACTATATTATTAAACTATATTATTAAACTATATTATTAAACTATATTATTAAACTATATTATTAAGTATATTATTAAAGTATATTATTAAACTATATTATTAAACTATATTATTAAACTATATTATTAAACTATATTATTAAACTATATTATTAAAGTATATTATTAAACTATATTATTAAAGTATATTATTAAACTATATTATTAAACTATATTATTAAGTATATTATTAAGTATATTATTAAAGTATATTATTAAACTATATTATTAAGTATATTATTAAAGTATATTATTAAAGTATATTATTCAAGTATATTATTAAAGTATATTATTAAAGTAAATTATTAAAGTATATTATTCAAGTATATTATTAAAGTATATTATTAAACTATATTATTAAGTATATTATTAAACTATATTATTAAAGTATATTATTAAGTATATTATTAAACTATATTATTAAAGTATATTAATAAACTATATTATTAAAGTATATTTTCAAAGTATATTAT
Source organism: Protomyctophum bolini (assembly GCF_963924005.1). Taxonomy (NCBI): domain Eukaryota; kingdom Metazoa; phylum Chordata; class Actinopteri; order Myctophiformes; family Myctophidae; genus Protomyctophum; species Protomyctophum bolini. Next base: position 15,364 of record NW_027665767.1, on the reverse strand, counting down.
TAAAGTATATTATTAAAGTATATTATTAAGTATATTATTAAACTATATTATTAAACTATATTATTAAAGTATATTATTAAAGTATATTATTAAAGTATATTATTAAAGTATATTATTAAACTATATTATTAAGTATATTATTAAACTATATTATTAAACTATATTATTAAACTATATTATTAAGTATATTATTAAGTATATAATTAAACTATATTATTAAAGTATATTAATAAACTATATTATTAAAGTATATTTTTAAAGTATATTATTAAAGTATATTATTAAGTATATTATTAAACTATATTATTAAACTATATTATTAAACTATATTATTAAAGTATATTATTAAAGTATATTATTAAAGTATATTATTAAAGTATATTATTAAACTATATTATTAAACTATATTATTAAAGTATATTATTAAAGTATATTATTAAAGTATATTATTAAACTATATTATTAAAGTATATTAATAAACTATATTATTAAAGTATATTTTTAAAGTATATTATTAAAGTATATTATTAAAGTATATTATTAAGTATATTATTAAACTATATTATTAAACTATATTATTAAAGTATATTATTAAAGTATATTATTAAAGTATATTATTAAACTATATTATTAAGTATATTATTAAAGTATATTATTAAACTATATTATTAAACTATATTATTAAGTATATTATTAAGTATATTATTAAACTATATTATTAAACTATATTATTAAGTATATTATTAAAGTATATTATTAAAGTATATTATTAAAGTATATTATTCAACTATATTATTAAAGTATATTATTAAAGTATATTATTAAAGTATATTATTAAACTATATTAATAAACTATATTATTAAACTATATTATTAAAGTATATTATTAAGTATATTATTAAAGTATATTATTAAAGTATATTATTAAAGTATATTATTAAAGTATATTATTAAAGTATATTATTAAAGTATATTATTAAGTATATTATTAAGTATATTATTAAACTATATTATTAAAGTATATTATTAAGTATATTATTAAAGTATATTATTAAAGTATATTATTAAAGTATATTATTAAGTATATTATTAAGTATATTATTAAACTATATTATTAAAGTATATTATTAAGTATATTATTAAAGTATATTATTAAAGTATATTATTAAAGTATATTATTAAAGTATATTATTAAACTATATTATTAAAGTATATTATTAAAGTATATTATTAAACTATATTATTAAACTATATTATTAAAGTATATTATTAAAGTATATTATTAAAGTATATTATTAAAGTATATTATTAAAGTATATTATTAAACTATATTATTAAGTATATTATTAAACTATATTATTAAACTATATTATTAAGTATATTATTAAGTATATTATTAAACTATATTATTAAAGTATATTAATAAAGTATATTATTAAAGTATATTTTTAAAGTATATTATTAAAGTATATTATTAAAGTATATTATTAAGTATATTATTAAACTATATTATTAAACTATATTATTAAACTATATTATTAAACTATATTATTAAACTATATTATTAAAGTATATTATTAAACTATATTATTAAACTATATTATTAAACTATATTATTAAAGTATATTATTAAACTATATTATTAAACTATATTAATAAACTATATTATTAAAGTATATTTTTAAAGTATATTATTAAAGTATATTATTAAAGTATATTATTAAAGTATATTATTAAAGTATATTATTAAACTATATTATTAAGTATATTATTAAACTATATTATTAAACTATATTATTAAACTATATTATTAAGTATATTATTAAGTATATTATTAAACTATATTATTAAGTATATTATTAAAGTATATTATTAAAGTATATTATTAAAGTATATTATTCAACTATATTATTAAAGTATATTATTAAAGTATATTATTAAACTATATTATTAAACTATATTAATAAACTATATTATTAAACTATATTATTAAAGTATATTATTAAGTATATTATTAAAGTATATTATTAAACTATATTATTAAACTATATTATTAAAGTATATTATTAAAGTATATTATTAAAGTATATTATTAAAGTATATTATTAAGTATATTATTAAAGTATATTATTAAACTATATTATTAAAATATATTATTAAGTATATTATTAAGTATATTATTAAACTATATTATTAAACTATATTATTAAGTATATTATTAAACTATATTATTAAACTATATTATTAAAGTATATTATTAAGTATATTATTAAACTATATTATTAAAGTATATTATTAAAGTATATTATTAAAGTATATTATTAAAGTATATTATTAAAGTATATTATTAAACTATATTATTAAGTATATTATTAAACTATATTATTAAACTATATTATTAAAGTATATTATTAAGTATATTATTAAACTATATTATTAAAGTATATTATTAAAGTATATTATTCAACTATATTATTAAAGTATATTATTAAACTATATTATTAAACTATATTATTAAACTATATTAATAAACTATATTATTAAAGTATATTATTAAAGTATATTATTAAGTATATTATTAAACTATATTATTAAACTATATTATTAAATTATATTATTAAAGTATATTATTAAAGTATATTATTAAAGTATATTATTAAAGTATATTATTAAACTATATTATTAAGTATATTATTAAGTATATTATTAAAGTATATTATTAAACTATATTATTAAGTATATTATTAAAGTATATTATTAAAGTATATTATTAAACTATATTATTAAACTATACTTTAATAATATACTTAAAAATATACTTTAATAATATACTTTAATAATATACTTTAATAATATACTTTAATAATATACTTAATAATATACTTTAATAATATACTTTAATAATATACTTTAATAATATACTTTAATAATATACTTTAATAATATACTTTAATATACTTAATAATATACTCTGTGTTGTTTCTGCAGACATCAGCACAGTTTCACATCATACTTTATATGCCTGATAAACAACGAACTACTCCCCCCCCCCCCCACACACACACACACATCACCATGTCCACTTAGTAAGAGACACACAGACGACTGGATATGGACATTCGGTCATATCCCCGTCGGGCCCACCTTGGACTTCGCAGACCTCAGAACGAGCAGCGTGACGACTAGAAACTCCGGAACATTCCATCCTTTCTCTTCCTGACGTGCCGTCTAACGGTATATATGGACTGTTGTCGGCACAATAAAAGTGTAGCGGCGGAGCATTACGGAGTGATACAGCGCTCTGGAGGGGCCGCGGCAACACATCCACTACACAGCTGCTTAACCCGTATTGGACTGAGGTCCATTAAAAAAAATGTCTTCTGAATCCTAACATCTTTCTGAAAAACCCATGTTTAAATTCTATATGTCAGTTGTGCTCAACCCTTTTCATGTCAAGGACCCCCAGAATTATCTCTATTGGGCCACACGGACCCCCATCTCAAAATATGTAGTTACAGCGACCACCCCCCCCAGAAGCCAATATTTTAGTTAAACATTTTCGCTCGGAAATATATATTTTTTACGACTTTTCAAAAATAGCAGACCTACAAGCTCGTAGCGCGCCACCGAGTGGCGCGCTACGAGCTTGTAGATCTGCTATTTTTCAATAGCTAAAGCGTGGCATAATGCTATATATAAACACCAAGACGGGTTCCCGCCCAGAATGTCTTAATAGTAGCAGGGGCATCCATCACAGTCTTGTGTAAACCCACAGTGAGACAGCAGTGGTCTGAAACCTCGGCCCAAACCCAGAGGATAATCCCCGGGCATTAAATATTGTCAACACAGACACAGTTTGGTCTGTAATGCCCCCCATGCCTTTGGGAAGTTAAAGGGGATTTGTGCTGCTCCGAAACGGGCATTCTGGTTTTTATCAAACAACGGACACCAAGGCGAGCGTGTCTATGTGTGTGCGTGTGTGCGTGTGTGTGTGTGTGTGTGTGTGTGTGTGTGTGCATGTAGACTACTGCATGTGTGTGTGTGTGTGTGTGTGTGTGTGTGTGTGTGTGTCTGGAGATGGGGATAGTTAAATTATAGTGGTGTCATGTGTGTGTGTGCCATTTGTACATGTTCGTGCGTGTGTTCATTTGTTCATGTGCATGTGCGTGTGCGTGTGCGTGTGCGTGTGCATGTGCATGTGCATGTGCATGTGCATGTGCATGTGCGTGTGCGTGTGCGTGTGCGTGTGCGTGTGCATGTGCGTGTGGATGTGTGTGTGGGTGGGGGGGGGGGGTTACTGATGGATTACTGTCCTCACCTCTCAGTCTGACCCCATTACTGCCCTCTGCCTCACCCTCCCTGTGTCCTCCTCACCCCTTGTCGTCTCCCCCATGCGGCCCGGGACCGCCCCGTCTCCCCCCATGCAGCCCGGGACCGCCCCGTCCCTCCTTCATCCCGCCGTACGCCCCCACCCAGTCTTCTTCTCTGCACTCGTCTTCTTCACTTCTCTGTTCTTTCCTTCATCCCAGGTCTTTCAAAACAAAAGACCTGTCCTAACCTCAGTCTCTCAGTCTCCCATGGGCAGCCTGCACGTGTGCACGCACGCTTAATCTGCTTCACCCATGTCTCCTTGCACGGACAAGACGCACATATTACGCATGGACATACGCAAACACCTCTATGTGCACAGATACCTGAACTACATTTTGCTTTACGGTACCTGTGTCACCTCGCGCACACACACACAGACACACAGACACACAGACACACACACACACACACACACACACACACACACACACACACACACACACACACAGAGACAGAGTGAGTTGTGTAGTACAGGCAGCGGTGCCGAGGGGTTCGGTGGTAGGAGGAGGCAGAGTACTATGTCTGTGCAAAAGGTTGAACATCTAAGTCGACGTGCGTGTCAGACGGAGGTCCCCTCTCTCTCTCTCTGCTCGCCGGTGGCCGCAGTACAACCGAGGGGGGCCTCGCGTCCTCCATGTCCGAACACTTCCTGATATGTCCGAGGAGGGGAAACAACATTAGCCTGACATGTGTCGCGTTATCTCCCCCCCCCGCTACACATACTTTGGCCCGATAGCGAGGGGGCGGACCGAGGCCGGTGTTAAAAGTTCCAGCTTGCCTGTCTCGGCCGTTTCACTCACACGTCGATGAATGGAAACAAAAGGGGGGATCCTTACGGGACCATTTAGTTCCATCCGTCCACTCTCTGAGTTAAATAAACATTGAAGGTTTTACTGTGGGGGGGGGGAAAGTCTCCAGATAAGACCTCCAGACAGACAGACAGACACGCTGCTCGGCTATAATGCAAAAACACTGTGGTTGAAGACAAGTTCA